>NC_037591.1:27522352-27646911 GCF_003073045.1 Pomacea canaliculata | reverse complement strand
AATAACTCTGTATTAAACTAAGAACTCGCAAGCTCTGAGAGGAATGAAAACCACTATGATGTAGATTCCATGCATGACTGTTTCTAGAGATGTGAATTTTTCCGGTCGTTGCACTAGTGCAGTAATACATGGGGTAAGCACACACACTCACAAGAGTGATTTATCTGCGGAGACAGATCGCGTTCGATGGGGCTTGGAGAGTATTGCACTTCAAAACTCGCTTCCCTCATCTAGTGGATCACCTTCTACAAACTTTGACTGGCAAAAAACAGAAGACGGGCCTGTGGGTTGGAATCGGCGCCTTGTGGCAGGAACGCCTAACAACGCATGCGTTATCAAGTTCGATAAATATAAATTTGAACTCCTACAGAGGGACCCGGACACGTGCGAAAGTACTCAAGCTCAGACAGACAGACAAACGAACATATTGATACACTGCATAACACACACACACACACACACACACAAAGACAGAGAGAGGGAGGGAGAGAGGGGAGAGAGAGAGAGAATAAGAAGGCTTCATTTAAGATGATTTGTTCTTGCGGCTTATTTTATTTTCATGTTCTCCTTATTTATTTACAAATGGTTTGAAGGTCCAGTGATCTCTTATTATCAACATGGAGAGCTGTTCAACTAAACACTCACTTAAACGAACGGATTCGCTTTAAACATACGGTAATCTAAAGTAGAATGCGGGTGTATCGAAACAAGTGTTTGCGGGACTAGGTTGTTTTATTTCAGGAAAATGATGTTTTTTCTACAAAAGTTCGCGAGGTAATCGATGCTCCTGTAACCCGAGTAGGCCAGAAATAATTTGTTTGTTTGTTTTTAGCCAAGCAGGGAAGACTGTTCTTGCAGTTTCAATTTTAGCGGATTTTCGACGAAGTTGAGAAAAGGCTTCAGTCAGAAACTGTCGAAGTCTCCATTTGAATGGCATCGATCTCAGGAGATGTTTGTCGTCTGTCACGTGACTGGCACGTGCAGGACAGCGGGTCGCGGCAGCACCACGCATGCGCCTTCATTAAACAGTAATTATAGAGTATCTGAGTTCATAATCATTCACACATACAAACATACATATTGAGTGATTCAGATGATGAGTTACTAGTCTCATTCCTGTGCTTTAGACATCGCAATGATGTGTGACTGAAAGGTTGGCGGCTTGTTGTTTGGTTTCACAATTCAGTGAGCGATAATAGTGGTTAATGAATGCTTTTCACTCCTAGACCACAAACAAAGGAAAATTAAGGCCGAAATGTTTGGTGAAAGCACATCGTGCTAATAAAAAAATAATAATAATTATGCTACAAACCCTTTCGTTTTTGGTTATTTTTTTTTTTTTGGGTTGCTGTTGGCATGGATATCTTAACTTACAGATGAAAGGCAGAAATCATCTGAAGTCCTTAGTAAGGTATAATTAGCAGAATAATGACAGTAATTTAGATTAAGTCTAATAATCAAACTGTTGAGAGAGAGAGACACTGATTATAAATTAACACTAGCACTGAGGTAACCTTCGCTCATCCAACGAAAAGTGTATAAAAAAGAGAGAAAAGAACAAAGCGGTTTGTGCAGCTACTGATAATAAACCTTTAACTCAATAAGATACTTAACTTTATGATATCTCAAACTATATTCTCATTTGTGTATGCAAGAACTAATCTGTCTTAAAAGGAGTAATATTAACAGAATACTAGCAAACTATTTAGCTTCTCTTAATTGGTCAAAAATGTGACAGAAACCACTGAATGGTAATGTCTAAGACTGTCAAAATAGCAAAGCAAGAAAGTAGTGTGGTTCTTTGGGTTATGATATGAGAACTTAAGAAATATTTTTTATAGCTGACAATCTACCAAAGCAAAGAAAATTAATGTGAGATAGATAGCAGGGAGACAATTTGAGGACCTGACGAGACATGTTGCAGTTGTCAGCAAGGCTGGACCTCACATTGACCAGAATAATGAACTATTTTCATTGGTCGGAAACACAAAATCAATCAAGCGTTAAAGTCTGGTGGGGGTGTAAAATGGTTTTCTAATGACTAAAATATCAGTGCGATATCTGATTTGGGAGGATAAACTCGATCACTTGTTCTCGGTACATACGAAGCCTACAAACTTCGTCAATGCACAGAAAGGTCGACATGAGGACCACCATCAGGTTAATGATCTGACACGTGGCAGCCATCATGTTGGCTAAGTTCTCAGCAACTAAAACTTATCTATGCACTATTCTGACCTCTGTGTTGTTGACTCTTCTTGTGAATGGGGATGTTTGTTTATCTCCAGAACGGAATGGGGGATGTATTCACCAGATTTGGGAAATAATATCTTGAAAAGATATTTACCCAATGATTAAAATACCGTATTCTACGGGTGCTTTAAAACCAGGGTAAACCAACTCTCCATACAGTGAGAAAGGTTATTTCTGATAATTATTTATAATTATGCAGACGGTTGAAGTTGTACAACTCGCCCCTTGCCCAGGTCACGTGTGCTCAAGATGTAAACCTGCTGCAGCTTGTTTCGGTGAATGAAGAATTTTGGTCGTCTATCCCGAAAAAATCCACGATTAAAATTCCAAACACTGGTATTCTGGCTGGCGCTATGCACGTTCAAAACCAAAAGATGACATGGCAGAAAGAAGTCGAATATTATAGAAAGGCAGACAAGCCAAAGAACAAATCGTAGCAAGGTGAATGACAATGTCAAGTAAAGACAGAAAGAAAAATGTATGATTGTATGATTGTTAAGAAAAAAAAATGAAAAAAAAAGCTTTAAATAATCCTTTGTGAGTTTTAATAATGTTTTCCAATTAAAACTGTTTTAAGCAGCAATCCAACTTACTTCTACAAATAAAAAAATGGTTTCTGCTACACTCAAAAGACACACAGAGACACGCGCGTGCGCTAATTGAAATAAACTTAAGATTACAGACGATGGAAGGACAACAAAATGTTAAAAAATAAACAATGGAACATTTTTATAAATCACGAAAGGAGGTCGTGTTCGTGTCCAGCAAGATCTGCTACTAATGGAGTGTCGTTGTCAAAGCAGCGCTGACAGAAGGGGAGGTAACACAGCACCAAGGGAGGCAACACTCACGTGAAGGCTTCTCCAGCTAGCACTTGGCAACCCCGTGATCCGCAACTGCCCTCCTTGTGGTCGCCGTCGCCGTCAATGACACCACCAGAGACTGAGAGCCGCGGGTACTACGCCATTGGTCCCCTCACGTGCAGTCTTTCACAAACACCGAGGCACGCGCCGGCACGCGCAGGCAGAGAGGAGAGGAGATGACGCCACGCGCTCGCTGGAGGAGATGCTGCTTGGCGGAGGGAGACGCTAAGACTGTCAGCTTTCTGGGAAACTTGCTGCTTTATCTCGTGCTGAGACCCGAAACACCGGCTGTCATGCCTGTGGGTTGTTACAGCTTTGGTGACGATGGTGGTGGCGGTGGTGGTGGTGGTAGTGACGGTGGCGGTGGGGGTGGACTGGTTAGGCCGACATTGCCGACTGGGCTTGCCCTTGGAAGCCAGTCGAGTGTTTGCCAGGCTAGCAGTGGTTTTAAGAATGACAGATCACAGGACCTGCTTCTATTCTTCTTTTTCCTTCCTTTTTTATAATTTATCTTTCTAAATATTCCCCCCTACTCTTTATTTTCACTTTCCCCTGTCTCCGCGTGTGTGCGAGAGCGAGGGTGTGTGTAAACCAAAGAGAGTAAAAGAGTATTTTTATTTCCATGAGCTTCCCCCGTCATCAGTTTTTATTTTAGTATTTCTTTTGCTGGCCTCGTTTGAGTGTATGTAGTGCAAAGATCTGGCCAAATGCTTGGACTCCACGCTGTACAAGAAAACTAATAATGATCAGTATTGCTATTATTATCAACATTCTTTAGAATCTTCAGTGTTTTTACACACTTTCTTACTCTAAAGATTGCAAAGAAAGAAATGCCAGCCGACGACGACAATCGATTGGCAATTAGCGACTAGCACGACGGAAGTGACGTCAGACGCCGTGAGATGCCAGACAATGATTTCTGGCTACCATGAATGGTTGGGGGATCTCAGACGACAAAGTACAGAAAGTATATTTGAATAAAGCTAATCCTCGCGTGTTACTAACGGGTCTGGGGTGGTCGGGGCATCTGGACAACGGTCAGCTGCAGCACTGTCCTGTTGGCACACGTGTCACAAGCAGAACTGATGATGTCATCGTCAAGCGGTGCACCATGCACTCGTGTAGTCTTGGAAACAGCATTGCAAAGCTTGGAGTGTTTCTTGGATGTCACCCTGTTCACACCGACTGTTACAGCGATCACCTCAACATCGTACTGTTCACAAAAGCAGTGACGAGTATCGAGTTATCATACGGGTGAAATTTGATGTGAACATAAAGGCTGCTGTCGGTGAGTTGGTGTGAGTGAGCTGAGTGCACTGCAAGTGCTCATAACGGAGAAAGTCATGGCGCCGTGTTTACATTTGTAATACACTAGATAGACTTAAGCCAATGTGTTCAGATTTTGTACATTTGCCAGTTTACTCCCAAAAAAAACAAACAAATAAACAAACAAACAAACAATCAAATAAACGAACCAACCAACCAACAAACCAACCAATCAACCAATGAACAAACCAACCAATCAACCAACGAACGAACGAACGAACGAACGAACGAACGAACGAACGAACGAACGAACCAACCAACCAACCAACCAACCAACCAAACCAACCAAAGAACCAAAGAACCAAAGAACCAACGAACCAACCCAACCCAACCCAACCCAACCCAAACCAAACGAAACCAAACCAAACAAGCTCATCTTTTCACATGCGAGGACTTTTGTCATTCCTTCATTCTTCTGTCTTTTATTAGTTTCTTTGTTGATTCTGCCTTTCTTGTTCTTTTTGTATTTTTGTTGTTAATTTTCTTATTTTTGCTCTTTGCTTTTCTCTTTGTCCATCCATCCTTCCTTTTTCAGTCCGTGTGTGTACCTCCCCCACCTATCTATCGAGGACCGCATCGACGACTGATTCTTTGACGAAGAGATCAAAGACGAGACCTGATCAAGCGCGGGACAACAGGGGGACATTGTTTGTCTCCATGTTTGACTAAGAGCTGATGGAGCTGTTAGCCCGAAGATAGCAGCTTGGGTTACTCATTCCGTGGACGATACTGAGCGATACATTTGCACTACCCGAGCTGACGTGTCCCTAACAAGTGTCCAGTGACCTGACAGCTAGGGTGGCCGGTTGTGAAGGAGGCATCCTTGCTCTCCACCCTCTGCAGCCGTGAGTGATCAGACTGCCCATCCGTCCTTCTCCTCCTCCCTCAGGAAGGTGTCCTTATGTAATTCTACTCATCTGTCATCTGCAAGCGGTGTCTTGTCTCCTTCCTCATCCTCAGTTCATCTCCTGGTGTGTTCCCTCTGTTACGTCAACCGAAGGCAGCCACCCCACTGAGCACCCAGGGACAGAGTCTTTTGTGAAAGTGCCTTAAAAAAAAAAAAGGAAAATAGATGATTACGTAACATGAAACTCGGGAATGGAAATAGCCACCACAAAATCCGCGGCGCAGGTGAAGTGCAATTGGAAATGAGTTTTAGGAGGCAATTTTTACAAAGTTGGCAAACAAACCGACAGACCAGCTGACGTCTGCACAGATCGGGCCAATCAACCACCGCAAAACAGGTGAGGGGGACATTAAAGGGAGACTGGAACCCCCCGAGGCGACAGGAAATCACGTGGGAGCAGCCTCGGTCAGCTAGAGTGCCGTGCCCTTGTGAGCACAGTGGGAAAAGTCACATGATGGACATGGGGTAGGTGTATGACAGACAGTCGGGTACATCTTGTTGTCATCAGAAAATAGATGTGAATGGACGAACAGCTGTGGAAGCCGTGCACGTGCTGTAAAGGCAAAGATCGAGTAGCGAGGGAACTGTAAGTGGTTCGTTGTGTCAAGGATGGAAAGACATTGATTCTGATTCTGCTGGTGAAACATTCGACTGCATCTTTAGCCACTTTCCACATTTTTTTGGTGAAATTTCACATTAAAAGTAAATTGCCGATCCGGAGAGTCACTATCATCGAAAGAACTGGAATGTTGTCTGGAGTAATGCCGAGAAAATGTAAATATTTTCATCAATTGTCAGACACAAGATTGCGAAATGGATTGATTAAGGAAAAAAAATAATGTTAATTCCAGCTCACAATTGATCCAAATGTTCGCGTGCTATTTGATTAAAAGAAAGCAAGCGAGAAAAAAGAAACAACTGTGACTAGCCGAGCGCAACATGTTCACTTGTATAGCATACCTCCAGTACCAGAGACTGAAATTATTCCCACTTCCTACTTCGTGTTGAAAATAGCTCCTACTTTCTGGGCAACAATAAACACTACTCACACACTCTATTTTCTGCAATCAGGTCAAGGTACCGGCCCTCTGTTAATGAAGATTGAAAGAAGTTTGTCTGCTCTCGTAAACGAACAAAAGCGAAAGGACGCACGGACAGTGAGGGTCGTGCTTAATTGACAAAGTGGAAAAATATTTGGTTCCTCTTTGTGTTTTCTGTATTTGATATTATTTTTTAGTTTATTACGGTTGTTTATTCTTTTATAGCTCATATCTTATTTGTTTGTTTTCCTGTTCCTCTTATGCTGTCCATGTTTCATTCTTGTTCTTAGGCGCTAAGAGCATGCTCCTTAGAGGTGTGAATATGCGCTTTATAAATTTTGCATTTTTTTTAATAAAGTTTTTCTTCTTATTATTATTAGACTCTATTATACTCCGTTACATTATCTGCTGCGGATTGTCCTGACCTGTCAGCCCTCAGCTTGCTACACGGAGGTTGGTGGGTTGATGCTGTGGATGGAGAAGGTCGGCCAGGATGCTGGGGCTTGCCAAGTAGTTCCGCTTATGAAAGGAAACATTATAGACGCTTGTTACTCTACTGATGTTTGTTTATGGCTACTCTTGTGCCTCAGGACCTGGACAACAACTGCTCTGCTCTTGTTATGTTGTCTTTCAAAGGCACTCCACGCTGGAAGCCAAAGCACCTGGTGTCCGCCATTGTACTTTACTCAATCAACTTCCTGCGTCCTTCTGTACCGTCTAGGACTGGGGTGGGGGGGGAATTGGTGTTTTACGCCGTGTCAGCAGCTGAGGCAAGTAACCAGCCCTGTAAACAGATGCCACGTGCAGAGAAAGATCAGCGTGCCCGAGACGAGAAATGAACTCAGGGCAGCCAACCTTCACTGTATTGGTGACAGGCGCTAACAGCGCTAACCGTTGCGCCACGGGACCGCTAGGACTGGGGTGGAGGCACTAGAATAAACACCTTTCCAAGAGGAACAAATAAAATAAAACTGTTAAAGAAATTGACTAAAGAGCAAGGGAGAAAGGAAGGAAAAAAAGAATAGAACGAATGCATATGTCATTGAACAGCCCGCCAGCCATCCAGTCATCTATACCATTCAAAAACAAACTAACGAAAATGAAAAAGACCAATCAAAATATGGAAGCAGAGGACTGGCATACCAAAAAAAAAAAAAAAAAAAAAATTCAAACCACCGAAAAGGAAAGAAAAATATTACTTTCCGTACGCAAGTTCAAGCATACTTAAAAACTTTCTTTTCCTCCACAAAGTTTGTTTCTGCTTTAAAAAATATTAAATTGTGGCCTAGACATTTTATAATAATGTATAATAAGCTGACATCCAATTAGGCAAAATTTGTAAGATTTTGTTTCATCTGTAAGGTAATCTGTTTTACGAATAAATTTAAATTCCTTGGTAACAAACTCCTGTTTAATCCCGTAGTCCCTTCTGGCGTTTGTCAACCTAACCTGACCGTCACGCCCCAGCGAGCAGCGACTCTAGCACCATCCTGATGGCCAGACAGATTAGGCTTAATGGCTCCCAGGGATCTTTAACTTTAAATAAGTTCTGTCGATGTCCTGCTCGCTCGCTCACACTCACTCACTCATTGGATTTGATGCTGTCCACCATAGTTACAGGTGTAACCAGGTGATGGCGACGGAAGGAATGCTGGGAAAAGGTGGCAGAAGACAGCAAGTACCGACTGCAGGGCAAGCAGACCAGAGAGCTCAATGGAACCAGTGGCCTCAGGTAGATAAAGGAGATGAGCACACGGTGACACAAAGCAGTACAGTCGGTACTGGAAAGATAAATCTAAAAAAGATAAAGATAAAGTAAATCCCTTATAAGTGATGGAGAATGAGCCATATTTAAAATATTTGAAAACTCGATGACAACACCGATATATTTTTGGTTGCCAAAAAAGGACTAAAAAACAAAATATTGAAGCCATTGCGCTTGGACCCTGGTATCACTCGGTGACATCATTATTGTTGTTGACTGTCGGTGCACATCACAGCAGTTTGTGAGCTAAGCACTCGTGTGATGAATCATGCAGACAGTGAATGCCAGAGACAACGAAAGGAGGAAGAATTACAGACGTAAACACATGACGAAGCCCGGGGAAGCAAAGTTGGTCCCAGCACTCAAATTATTTTATTTCGCGCATACAGACAACATTCATGATTCACCATTGTCTATCCTCCGACTTCCGGTTGCACTTGGCCAGTGGAGACGCTCCCTCGTTAACAGCTCGACAAACAAACATCTAAACAAGGTCTGTTTTTTTGAGGACACTTATGTCAGAGCCGAATCAGCAAACACGACCTCTACAATTTACCGACGATTCAGTCCGAACAGACGACGATGTGGTCATCAATAATTCAGTCTAAACTCCTGTCGTCTGCTCTGCCTCTCCGTAAACAGACCATGCGGCAGGGGTATAAATTGGAAACAGATGCCGCAGAACTGTATCATCCATAAACGTGACATGCCCGTATCGACTTTCCCATTTGTCTGCAGAAAGCAGGCCTGCGGAAGTACTCACCTCCTCTCCCGTGACAGTCACTACATTTAGAAAGCTGAACGTTAGGTTTTTACATCCAATAGTTTAGTTAAATGGAGAACAAAGAATTTAATTTTAGGTACAGAAATCACATTTCATGAAAGTATTTTAAAAATATTTAACTTAAAAGGAAGGGGGGATTGGTGTTTTTCGCACAGCCAGCAACTGAGGCTATATCACGGCCAGGCAGCCAGCCCTGTAAACAGATGCCAAGTGTAGAGAAAGAACAGCGTGCCCGAGACGAGATCTGAACCCAGGACAGCCAACCTTCACTGTGTTGGTGACGCGCTAACCGTTGCGCCACCCGGCCGCACACTAAAAGGAAGGGATGATGGGTAGAGAAGAGAGGTAGGCAGTGAGAAAGAGAAAAATCCAGTTTATACACATATGCTTTTGATATTTCTAATAAATAATGTCACTGGCTTAATTCATATTATGAAATGAACATCATTATCATCATTAACATTTTAATTGAAATAACTTTCGTTCAAGCCCATTAATCTTTTTTTGAATCTGTATATGAGGAAATTTTATGGCGAACTGCTCTTTGTGTATAACGTCCATCTCTCCATACCCCTCAAGGGGCGGTTGAAGAAAATCAGTGTCAATGTCCAAATGCGAGACCGTATCCCTGAGTGTGTTTTCTAGACAGTAGAACCGATCAGTGTACGGATACGTCTCTGGACTCGTTTTGTCGAAGACCGTAAAATAGGCAAAAAATTAATAATTGACAAAGTTGTTAGTACTGAGGTCCAGACTGTTTTGCCGTACCACCAGTCACATTCATCAGATACTTTCCATGAAAAAGGTACACAAGACGGACAAAGCAACAAACAAAAATATACGTACAAATGCGCTCTTATTACATGGGCATCGGATTCTTAATCTTATCTACAGAAGACAGCAATTTTTAATGGTCATCAAATTGAAAATATGAGCTTTAAAATGCAAACGTTTTGTTTTTAATTATTATAAGTAAAAATAAGACGAGCGTGCTTGGGAGGCCAGCAGACGACGGGTGGGTACCAAAGCAAAAGGAGGGAGGGTATTTCAGCTGACAATAAACTCTTTAGAAGCTGGGGATGACCGATTACTTCTTGAAATGATACCCATCTGTCTTGTCTAACTTGGGTTAATTTAATCCCGCTTCCCTGGATAAATAAACTCTTTGTTCATTTATGTAGCGCCTTTATCCACTTCCAAATACAGTCTCAAAGTGCTTCCCACAAACACCTGTAGGGGAGAGCACACCGAATGACACACCACAACAACACCATCATCACCATCGAATAGCAAGACGAAAGCTAATAACAACCCTCAAAACGAATAAACAGTGATATTTTCAAGTCATGGCTCAAACGGTTCTTTTTTTCGTACATCAGCTAAATTTTTAAAAGTTGCAAGGATGGGCTGCACGTGACACTATGGTGTGGGTTACCAGGACTGTTGCACAGCATGCATCTCAATATCCTAATGGCCCGGTGCCTCTGCAGCTTGTAAACAACTCAATAAAAAGTTCCTCGATCTCTCCGTGTTTGTGGGTACTACTAGTCCGAGGACTGAGTCTTCTTGGCTGCAGTCAGGATAGTCACGTGACCATTGTGTCAGCAAAGCACGTGACCAAACGCCGTTTGGGACCTTGACTACGCACAAGAATGCATTTTTTTAAAACATCACATAGTTGTAATATATTATTAATATTATTGCAGAAAGTCGGTGTTAATACACCATCCTGCGGCGTTCTCTTGATACAAGCACACAAACATCATCATGCACTGAGGAGTGGTGTCCAGTCCACAGAACACCTCATCACGTGATCCTAGTTTTATCGTCCTGCTCATCTCTCCTTCCTACCCACCCCACCCCACCTCCAAGCTCTCCCTACAGCTACATCCTGCTTTGTGATTTCTGAACTCTAAGTGATTCAACTCTTCAGAACCACATCATCAGACTGTATTATTCCTTTGTTTAGAAACTGAACGTCACAAAAAATAATAACTGGGTGTAGGGTATTGAAAAGTTTAGTTTTCACTGGCAAATTACATTTTATAATTCTATAATTGTTAAATAAGTTTCGTTATTGTCTATTAAAGAAAATCACAAATGTGTGTACTAATAATAAAAAAAAAATTCTATTGATGAAATAAGCAGCTAGAATCAGTTAAAATAATCGAGCTGAAGATTAAGCCACGATAAGCCTCAATTATTTAAATTGTTGATACAATCAGAGTTGATCAAGTTTAGCTTATGTAAATTAAATGTAAACCAAGCAATATTTGAAAATTGAGACGCATTAGCAGGATTTACCCATTTGTACAAAAAGTTTAACATTTTACTTTAAACGATTATACTTGTTGTCCGAATGAAAGGAAAGTTTGTTTATACCCGTCTTGCAAAATCGAATTCTCGGAGTCGATCAGCTTTAATGGGTACTTGACTCCAGAGAGGGTTGGGGGACATAACACAAATCTTTATTTATGAGAGTAACAGAATAAGCGAAAGTGATGCTTTTTTACATTTATTTACTCCTCATTCTGAGGAAAGGAAATTAAAACACTACTCAAAATAAGGGAAAGTTAGTTGATGTACAAAGAGGGTTGCTGATGTGCGATTTGATAAGGATTTTTGACGATTTTTGACTGAATAAGTCAAGTATGGTGGATGTTTATTTTCTTATTTTTAGTAATGGGTGCTGAGGTTGGGTGGCAGGGGACAAGAAAGCTTCCACTTAACGATGCCGGAATATTTCAGGCTGTGAAATGAGTGAACTCTAGGTCTAAGAGTATTGTATTTCAGAGACCCTCTTATTTTTTTGGTGGAAAATACAGAGTAGAAAGTTTAAAGGAAGCATTGCCTGTTAGTATTTTATACTTTTGAGGTATTTGTAGTGTGCTTGTTAGTGGTAGGACCCCCATATAGGAGAAATCACGAGGTGTACCTTTGGTTTGAGTAGACCCGACTTGATGGCTCTCATCTCAACTCTCACAAGAAGCTGGTAAAAGCATCTCTAGCAGAGTCCCACAGTTTCTAACATCTCACTTCACTCCCTAACGACCTGGAAAAAAGATTAGGGACGACATCTACTATTGAATGTGGTGCACTCCTTTCGAAATTCAAAATGTGTTTTAATTGTCCTTCTTGAGATTGAAAAAAGTAATGATTTGATTGTGTGAACCACAAAGCTAGAAAATGTGTTCTTAAACACACCCGCAGCTCGACAAACGAAATATTTTTATGGAAAAAAGAGAGAAGCTGTCAGGGTGTATGATTACTGCCAAGAGGAGACTTTCTGTCCACGTTACTTATCTTCTCATTATTGTTTTCTTTTTTTCTTTAATTCGTTTTCACTGAGCTGAATGGATTTTTCATTAGGTGGAGAGAGGAGGGATTGTCAACACGGTGATGTTGGGTATAGTTGCTCTAAGCTGCAATCTTACCGGCTTTAAGAAGCAGAATAATCTCCGTCTGAGAACTGTCTTAACTTTAATCTGGTTCTTCTATTTGACTGATAGTAAGAAGGATAGCTCATCAACTCCTTATTACTGTTTTTCTAAAGAAATTTTTTATTAACTGACAACATACATTGTTCTTACTTTAAGAAAATCACAAAACTTTCAGTCAACACCCTCTACACCAGTCCTCAGTTGTATTTAAGCAATCAGACTTTGATATACTTTATATTTTTGTTCTACCTTGGATGTTTTCTTTTCATTCTTTTAACTTGTTTTGTTATTATCCATGTTTAATACTTCATATTTCTCTACATACACTCAGTTTAACACTAGTCCAGTTATACAATAAACATATTCAAGTCTGCTGGTCACCTGCCAGTAGTGTTTTTCTGAAATATGAACATATTAATACAAATTATTAATTATTTGAAATCAGAAATGACTTTCTTTGCATGCTTTTTAAATGAACAAGGCAAAACTCAATATTCAGATGATGGTTCCTTAGAGTTTTTATGGTCATACTTCTAAAGAGTTCTTTCACCTGAAACAGCCCAGTTGTCTCCGTGAGCTTTACTGTTACTGGCAGGTACCCGGATGTATAGGCCAGAGTCTAATCCCCATCACACAGGTGAGTCGTGGAGATAAGCGCATCACGGTTCATACATATTCATTACAGACGTGCCAACAGTGTTTTCTCATCCTCCTCACGATTTTTATCTCTCTAGTTTGAAACCAAAACAGAAATCAAGATGAGAGAGGGAACATCCATCAGCACGGGGGACGTACGCCCGCTACACCAGTGAGGGAAAGTACAACTCACCCTGTAGGACTGGCGGAGGTCCCATGGACGGGATTGGGGTGGACGACAACGGATGACGGCCACAAGATGTGGTACAGTTGGGAGGACGCCAGACACGAGTACGCGAGATGACCTGAACCGCAATCAGCTGTACACCCGTATCCAGCCGGCTGATCTTCATACATGTCTCAGCTAAGCCCCACAATGTCACCATTCTCCAAGCTTTGCCAACAACTAGATAGGTTGTGAAGACAGTTCAGAAAAAGGACATCCTACTCGGTGAATGAACGCCAAGGTTGGCTCAGACTCCTAATAGCAATGGACGTTGGACATGTAACAGAGTCTGGCACGAAGGACTATGGCATGTGATGTGGTGAGAAAATTCAACATCGAAGAAGGCCATTTCAGGCCATCAAAGCACTATACAACAGCTCAGTGAAAACAGTACAGCTGAATAACCAAATAGGAGCTTACTTTCGTACAGTTCTTTGTGTGAGTCAAGGATGTCGGTGCTGTTCAATATCTTTAAGATCACCATGGTCGAATCTTCCCACGACCTCCATATATACTGCCATCTCAATTGGTGGAAGACCGATCTGCAGCCTACACTTTGCAGACGACAGAGATCTTTTAGCGGCAAGGGCTCGACTATATGATCTGGTACAGCCAGAAAATAAGGTTCTCTGCCAAGTACAATGTGTACAAACCCCTGGTAGTGCCGATCCTGCTCTGTGGATGCGACACGTGAACAGCTCGTCAAAACGGAAAGGAGAATCCAGGTATTCGAGAACAAGTGTTTGAGGAGGCTGCTCTGGATCTCAGACCAGACTGCCATATCTAGTACCAATCACTATTGTACAAACTTTAATAATTACAATTCCCTAAGCATTAACAAAAGCATGAAAGAGCAAAACAGATAAAACTTATTTTCTGCGCTGCCAGATTGGTATATATAAATATATAAACGCCTGTGGAATTTCTACTTCTGCCTGAGATCAACGTCGGTCAGTGCTCACTTATCTGAACCCTGACCCCAACCTGTTTTCTGTCAGCACGATCATATTTCTACTATATGTCGTATAAACACTTTACGATTTGTGGTTGCAAAGCATAACTTTGCAAAAACATCCTTGGTACATCAGCTTAGTGTCGGTAAAGCCATGTTTTGATCGAATGTTGATCACATGCAGTACTGCATCATCCATATTTTTGGTTTTATCTTATGAATAATATACAGAATCACCGCGTCATATCCGGACAGCAGCAGGTAAATAGTTTTTTAAAACATAAGAAATATGTGTAATTGTTGTTTCTTGTCGCATGGCTTCCGGACTGATTCATCTACTAAATATGTAGAGTTTAGTCACGTCGCACGCCATCACCTTTGACCCTTCACGCATGAGCGCGATATGCACGTGTCCTTTCGTTCAACAAGACAACATATCTGCCACTACAAGCCCTAATTTTAATAATTCTGCGTCTTTCTCTCACTTCCGATCGATTCCATATTCTTCCGCGCGCGCGCACACACACACACACACCGAGCAAAGGCTAATTATCTGCCCCGACACACAGTTTATTAACCTGTAATACACCTTGACACGTACATATTCCCCCCACCTGGTCTGGGCTGTTTTTTTTTTTTTTTTTTTGGGGGGGGGGGACTAAAAGCATGAACTACAGTTCATAGTTACCCTTCGTTAACCAGATACACCGGGTACTCTGTGGTACTCACATTTTCTTGAATGTACTTGCCACAGTTCTCTGCCCATGGCTACTCGTGTCCATTGAAGAGACATCCAGGCCATAGTCTATATGATGCTCGTCGCTCCTCTGGTGGTGCACAGGCCAGGTGTAACCCAACAACCGGCTCACAAATGATCGCCTTTACCGTCCCTACTTTATAAACACGTATTCCAAAGCAACGAAGCACCTCCCTGTGGTCTTCACGGTGAGAAGTCAGGCATCACAAATAAAATGTTCTCTCCTCCAGATGACGAACAGGCGCTTGGACCAGTCGTCCTCGGTGACCGGCGAATGGCGTTCTTGGTCTGCCTAAACTGTGCCTACAGTATAGATAATATTGTTATATTGTCAATACAAATGCACAGTATTGTTCGGATAATTCCAAAACGCATGGAGTGTTAAGAGATAAAAATATCAAAATCTGTTCATTCCGGGCATGACGGGTACAGTCTTCACTTCCTAACGTGCAGCCTGACGGGGCAGTCAGAGTATTCCTCGAGAACTAAAGCCTGGCACCCGTTTACACATCAAACATTACACTTGACTTTCCAGAACCTTCCTCACAACTTACGCAGTCGCGCTGCTCGACTTTCACGTGCGGCTCAAACTGTCCACAGGTAACTTGCTCACGTGTACTGACTCCTGACCTCCAAGAGTGCACGTGACCGAATTATGACCTTGTTTGTGTGTGCCTAAAATACTCCACTTACTTGATTTCTACTTCATCTGGTAAACTCAGAGAGGAAATAATAGAAAAAATTCAAAATAAAAAAAAAGTCTGCAAATTTTAAGATTCAGTTTGCAATATTTTGGCGAAAGAATATAAATCATAAAAATAGCATTCAATATGAAACAGTTATGGTAGTCCGATAGTCATTTCACGAACAGGCGTTTCAAATCACAATTATTCAACTGTTCAAAATAACCATGTCAAGCAAGTTTACTTGTATATGTTTCAGCCTAAACTCTTGTATTTTAGTTAATTGTATATCAGGCTACATACAAAATCCACCGGACTATCAATCTGTGCCACCTCGAACTTGTATTACATCCACGGTGCCACAACAACTTCTATCCCATCATAGAGGTTTCGGAGTGTTGGTACCGAGGAAAGAAAGGGAGAAAACTTCTATCGTCATAATGAGCTTGTCTGTAATTCTCTCCCCTGGTCAACGCGTCTTCTGCTAAAGGTCGTCCTCAATCCCATAGTTGCCTGTGGTCTGGTCCTTTGCATTCTTTTCTCTCGCATGCAGCAGAATAGGTCTGATTTGGCTATAAAACATCTTCAAAAAGATTATTGGAGAATGGTCTGCAAATTTCCACATTGCTTTAAGTATTTTGATAACTCCTCCATGGGCTTTCGTTGCAATATCTTCAAAAGATCTTTAAAAAGACAGCTTTGTGTGTGTGTAAAGACCCAAGTATTTATAGGAATTTGCAACATCGACCTTATGGCAGGAAGGAAAACAAAGATGGAAACACCATTTATAATTGCCTGAACAGTATCATTAATTGTGAAAAATAACAATATTTGATTTTCTAAGTTTACAAAGAGTTCTAAGGTGTTTGCATTTTTTGCTAGAAGGTCAAGCTGATGGTGTCAGACACAAGAGATATTCTCTCAGTAAACACAAACATTAAAATCTCTATTAAAACTGAGAATAACTGCACCCCATTCTTGCCGTTCGCCAAAATGTCGGTAGCATCTTCATTTATTTATTAGCAGAGAGAACAGAAGAGGACTGGGTATCCCCCACCCCTTAGGGCAAGAGAAGAGATCCCTCACACGCTACATCGAACCCCGGGCTTTCACTACCTTAACCATACTCTGTATAGCACCAAACATCTTTCATCAAATACCCATTTTCTAAGAACATACCATATTTTTGGTGTAGATAAAAGATCGTCGCTGATGATGATGTGTTGTTGCAGTCGACGGTTTGATGCTGACCCATTCACTAATCTAAAACGGAATAACTGAAATCACCTGCTCTTTTCCTTTCGAATCAAACCAAACAAGGGGAGGAAAGGGCGCTAATAACAAAACAATCGATTGTAAAATCCAGTTAAAAAATAAAGTCTGTAAAATGTTTTGCACGTTATGTATTAACAAGTTTATACTGTCAGGCTTACTTAATGAAAATCCAGGGTTGAGCTCACATGCAGGGGGGAATAATCCTTCCTGCAATAATAACAAACATGGGTAATTGCTTCCCCTAGCTTGCGGAGCCTGGGGTTAGCTGCAGACGATTGTGAGAGAGGGTGGTGATGTGAGGTCAATGCTTGACCGTGCACATTGCCATGACGACGCTGCGTGGCACACGACAAATGTCACTGCTTGTCGTTTAGTAGCCCAGGTGAGTCACAGGCAGAATATCAACACAACAGTTTTCCCCTCAAACCGTATTTTTAAATTCGAATTGTGCACTCGCGGTACTAACGTATATCTCATATAGCTTATTATTGATTGGTTGATCAAATGATTGACCGATTGATTTCTTTATTCATTTATTCGTTCGCTCGTTTATTTTCTTGCCGGTGTACCCAACATCTACCGTTGATGCCATTTTTTTCTGACAGAATGTCAGCGCACTGTTCATCTGTCAGGACCACATCAAACGACATGGAAGGGGGAGGACACTTCCCCGCTTTACAACTTTGTGAATATTTGTTCTGCTTAGCAGAGTTATCTCGCAATTAGCTCTGCGTAGTAATCGTTCTTCATTGGCTTTAACTGGCACATTCCAAGGGGTTAAAATAAACAATAGAAATAAATATGAAGCGGAACAACATACACCAAACAACCTTCCTTTAGATGCTTGCCAAATCTGGTGAGAATCAGACAAATGTTGTGGAATCACACAGGTCTCACAGAGCACACACACAAAAACAAATATTGACACTTTTTTTTCCTTTATTTGTTTATTGATTATGACGACAGTGGTCTTCTGCTTCTCAAGACCGGTGATCTCACACCCGAGACAGATGTTTCGTGATGTGTAAAGCGGTTCGCCTACTTGCCGCGAGCTGCTCCCGGGGTGCACGATGCCAGAGAGAGGTGGCAGGGTGGAAGATGATACATGGACATTCCCCAGGCTCATTCCCTGCATCACACTGTCTACAGGTCCGCTTTACTCAGGGTGTTAGTCGAGTACCATGTCCAAACATGGAGACTTCTATTTAAACGTGCATCGTTTGTAAAAATAGGAAGAAAGAATGTCATTTAGGAAGACAAGAAAAAATGCAGGAACTAAATATTTCGTTTGAATGGTTTTAAAAGTTGAGGTGATGAAGGTACACCTGACTTCGTTAAAACTATTTTCACTTGAATTTGTTTGCCTTGAAGATTTTTTAAATTAAAGCCAGCTATGTCTTTGAATGTCTAATGCTCGACTGTTAAGGTTTGTTGAGATAAGTAAATGACTTTTGGTGAAAGAAAGATCCACGCCCGATAGCCTGCATGATGAACGATTTAAAGACTTTGCTTCATTTGCCTCAACCGTGTCTGCATCTTTTTTAAGACATTGAACCTCGTAGACTGGAGTAAAGAGTTCTCTAAGTATGATGGATAACTTTGGACAGGGAGGAGGAAGGCGAGAGTGGAGGAGGATGGAGAGAGAGAGAGCGACACAGAAAGAGAGAGCGGCGTATACACACACACGCGCACACACACGCACAAAGACAAGAGAGAGCGGCGTACACCCACACACACACGAAGACAAGAGAGAAACAGAGAGGCCAGGCAGGGACTGAGGCCTGACTCCATCTGTAAGTGATGGCTGACAAGCAGTGTTGTATGGCTGCTACTCCGTAATTCCGTGCGGAAGACCCCAGGGCAGCGGTGATTATCCTGATCATAAATGCTGGAACAGGATGCATAAACCAGAGATCGTGAATCGGCTACCAGACCACGTGACATCAGCTTCCGGTGTTTGTCTACCTGAATGCCATGGGAACGACCTTAACTTCCGGGGATCACGCGACTGGCGCAGTGCAAGAAGTTTTCCACGACCGTAAACAAGGTCCCTCTGGAGGTCGTTGCGTGTTCAGGCTTGCTTCCTGAGCATCAGCCGCCTGGGGGCTCGGGTTTATATCACTTCCCAAATGGCAAGGGGCAAGTCTTTATCTGTCTTTTCTCTGTAACTGGCTGAACAACAAAGTCATCTTCAGCGAAAACACTGCTTGCTCACCTGTCCGAGCTGCTAACCCACCTTCACCCAGGTCAGTCTCTTCGGTCAGCTTGTGTTCCTGTTTGCAACTGTTTTTACTGTTTGTGTTACTGTCCTCTCCTTCTTTAAGGGGAAAGAATCATACACATCAAAGGAAAAAGAAACGAGAGAGAGACTCAGATAAGACGGAATCGTGAACATTTTAATGTGATTTCCAACCAATAATAACATGTAATATCACATGTAATCCAAATCAAAATAAACATAAACATATCAACAAATTGCTGTCACTCTGTGTATATTTTCGAGCAGTGTGCGAGTGCATAGGTGGGTGTGTGGGTACGTGTTAGTAAGTGCAAGTTTATCAGTGTAAATCCATACAAACATTTTCACAAGAACATTAGCAAGTGCAGGAAACAAAATAAATGCTAAGACCTGTTAACCACGTACCAACACTCCACTTCACTACACTATACTACAAAACACACACACGCTCAGTCCTTACACAAAATTACACTATATTACACCCAACACACACACACACACACACACACAAACCCACACGTACACACACAGCAATCCTTACACAAAATTACACTATTTTACAGACCACACACATACACATTCTCTTACTTTCGTGCAGTGCTAACCCGCACCCTCCGACTTGTGATCAGCGTAGAAAAGAAGAAAAGGCAGCTAGTTGTCCTCGTGGTCCACAGATCACGTGATCTGACCACAACAGGTGTGGCAGACAGGCCCTGTAGCCACGACATGTGACCACGCCACGTGAGGTGGACACAAACTCACAACAACAGCGACACCAACATTGACAGTCACTAGACAGCATCAACAGACACAAGAAACAGAGACAACACCTGTCCTCACAAGGTAAATAACTCCAGGAACGACTTCTCACGTGACATGACCGACTGTACCATGGCGCAAGACAACAATTCGCATTAGTCATTAATTATGAGCAAATAGTTGTTAATATTTACAGCAGTATCTCAATAACACCTTAATTCACGTGTAGAAAAATGTTAATTCAGAATCAGAATAATTTTATATCAGGACTAGTTGAATTCCTCCAGTTCTCAAGTCACTGCCAAAATATCATATTACAGACAGTAATGCACAATGTTTAGTTCATTTCAATGGCAGTTTATAGAACTGAACAGTACTCAGCTGGTCTTAATGCAATTCTGTGACATTTCATCTCGCTCTTTTCTTCCACCACCAACCTCCACCACAACACCACCACCACCACATTCAAAATTTCGGGCAGCATTGCTCCCCTCCAGAAACGAAGAACGTCCTGGGAAAATTTTGAGTGATTGGAATTGTTTAATTTTTGACCTTTTTGACCACCTCGTTGCCCATTTTCTGCAGCTGGATCACTTCTCTCATATTTGTTCACATAAATACATTTCAGATGTTTCCAGGCCGTTCCAAATTCTCGAGCGATCATTGATCATGTCCACGAATTTTTTTTTTCTAACCAGTTATCAAAAGTTCGTAGAGTACATTAAAATCTTACATCGAAAAAGCCAGGTCATCCACTGAGTATCACTAGACATTGACATAGTCAAACTAGTTTGTTGACATGAAAGTTTCAAGTATTCACGTGATTACAATCAACATCACGAGCGTGATTCACGCTAAATGCTCGTTTGTTCTCCTCCCCGCCTTTCATCTTTCAGTTCTCTGATCCTGAATACATCCCGGGACATTCAACAGGATTGCCTAGTCTTCTGTTTCCATATCTTTAGCTCGGACAAATGTCTGTCATCAAGCGTGTTTGTGATGATGTTTTATCGTCGTGCTTGTGAATTCTTCTCACCACATAATTTGACACGAGCTGCGCGCAATGATTCCAACCCTTGAACTATTTTCGGAATTCAGAGCTTCTTGTAGTCAATGGGAAATTTGCGTGTCAAAGAAAACCTTTATCTGATATATTGATTGGAGACAAAGGTGCTGCCACCTAGCGGTGATTTCCCCATAGACACGGAGATGACGAGATGGAAACCTGCTTTCTCTCAGCAAACAGTTAACCCTGCATATAGATGGCATACAGACCATAAGTGGATGCGGCATCCAGCGATTCTCATTGCACTGGCGACATGTGCATCGCTTTAAATTCTTTTGTGAAAAATTGTCTTTATTTTTCTGTATTTCTCACCATCAGTATTTTATAAATTTTCCTTTGTGTTTTGTTGATGTTATTCTGTGAGGTGACAGAAGTCGAGTCCTTCTTGTCCGACACCAACGCACTTGCTCACACTGAGTTCCTCACATCCCCTCCCACACCCACAGCCCCCTCGCACATGCACGCACACCGTTGCCAATGTAACTGACTTAAGTCTACTCATGCAGCCCGCCCCAGGTATATCTGTCTGACTTCCTGTCTCACTGGCAGTTCGCTGCGTACAACACAGCTGTGTGGTTGGTTGCCAGGCAAAGTGGTTGATGTCTGGCCTGAACATCACGAGGGAGATGGTAGGTGGGTCTGGAGTGGCAAACCTCGTCGTGATATCGTCTACTCATCTCACTGAATATCCTCGCTGCTACAGTTCATCGGAAAGTTTTAAACAACTTGTGGAAAGCCGCACACCAGGGAGAACAGGACAGCCACCATTGATCCAACGGATGTAGACTGTTTTTTTTTTTTTTAATTTTCTAAATCCTTGGGTCACAGATGTTTGTAAAATACTGATTCATTAAAAGGATGGAAGAAGGTGAGTGTTGTCATCCAGGAATGGCGATGATGAAAGGATGCGATAATGTATATCAGATTAGTCATGACAGCAGTAGAACTCAAGTTAAAACAGCAACAACAACAATAACAACAACACTGAAACAGCGACTAGTGCATGAAACACCGAGAGGCTACACAAAGACACGCGAGATGTGATACGCCTGCTTGTCTCTCCATCAATTAACGTGCCGACAAAGATGGCGGCTAGTTGCTAGCCTGGTCACCACGCACACCGCCCACCGCCCAATGAAAGCACGTGATACTCGCCCCAGCGCCTTGCTGTCGCTTGAAGGCTGGAGCGAAATTCAATTTACCGGGTGGTGTAATTAGTTTATTGTGACGTTAATTCACCCTCTTTAGCTTGTGTAAGGGGGCGGGTAGGATGAGGGGGAGGCTGGCTACTGATGGGCTTCAAGCTTCTATTTCAAGAGTTAACGGTGTTTACCGACGTAACTGCTGGCGGTTGGATCACACTGTGACGGAGTCAGAAATTACTGCGCCGTGAAAACGAGGTCCCGAGAGGGTTGGTAAACACTGTAGTGTTGTTGCACCTCACATACAGCTTTTAGTCGTTAGAACATCAAAGGGCGGAAGACAACGCGGTTCTCGGGGCGGTTTTGGTATGTGGAGCCTTTCACGAGTTCAACATTAAGGAATGTGAGAGGAATGCAAGGTTCCTGCTCAAAGAGATTTAAACAGGACAAACACATTGTGGAATTGTGACTGACATTTTTATGTTCTTGTTTTTGTTTTTGTTTTGATGACAGGTATAAGATGTAACTGTCGTCATCACGTCTTCGGTTAGTGTTCAGTTAGTGCAGCGGTGACGCACTTGTCATTCTACAGTCAGGGTCATAGGTCATGCTCTCAAATTAATTTAAAACACACTTAGGTAAAGACAAGCTAGTTAATTATTAACATCAGTCGCATAATAAATCTTTTAAGATGTGAGTGCAGGCAATGAAATCTCATCCAGGTGTAATACTCTGAAAATGCGAGTAATAGAGCAGCCTAAGTAACATTTGAATTTTTTATTTATTATCATTTTACTGGCTGTTGTTTTTTTGTTTGTTTGTTTGTTTGTTTTTGTTTGTTTGTTTGTTTGTTTTTTGACATTCTGCGTTTTTATTATTTTGTTATTTTTTGACTTCGATGGCATGGTTCTGCCTTCTTCAGATGGTTACTATGGGCGACAAAGTTCCGTAGGGCAAGTGAACCTGCCTGTAACCGACGCACGCGTTTTTTAAAAAAAAATCTATTCCTGGTGAGGTCACGAAATGCACTATGCCCGTGGGTGTGACAGGAAACGACATAGAGGACAGGAGGACAGGAGACGATAGGTTTACAGAAGGACAGGAACTGCTGTTGCTGGAGGACAAAGCATGCGGCAAGGAGGCGCGTGATGACACAGCCTCGTGCGCCCTCAGATGCAGGCGCGGACTGTGGTGGGTGAGTGGTGAGTGGTGTTCAGTGCGTGGTGAGACCACCGCCAGGGCTCGTTATTGCCCACATTTTCACAGCCACGGGCTAGAGACGTGCTCGGCCCTCCACCGCCACTCCCCCGCCTCATCCGTGTCTGCGACTTTCCTGGCTTCTGTTTACCAATTCTCTGCCATAACTCCACCGCCGCCAGATTCTTGCGGTATAAACTTTTTTAGGAAAGTCGACATCACGTGCATCCTGCAACAGCAGCCTTGTGATCATACGGCCAAGATGGACATTTCAGTAGAAAAACACAAACAGTAATAATAACAGACTGTTTACCTCATATTTTCCGTGAAGTCTCTTTTTTGTTGAAGATCTGATTCCCTCTCCCTCCACACCCTCGTCCCTCATACCCGATAAATTAATCATTCAGTCTACTCGGTCGTAAAACACAGACGGTTGACCTTTTGGACCTTTGGTGCATTTCAGAGAGCAGCTATTCTCCGGAGAGATGGAATGCGTCTGCAAAAGCGCCATCTTTAGTCGCACGGCGTCTGTGAAGGGGAAAGGTCTTCATGATGGCGACAACATTAGTTACAAAAATATGATGTCGGCATGATGTGATGTTTCTGTTTCCCACAAACTACTGCGACTGCGAAATTACTAGACTGGAAATTTTTTCAGAAGTGAAGGTAACACTGTTATCATAGAAATAGCTTGGGCGTGGTGCACATGCAATGAGCTTCGTTTTATTATTGCAAGATTACACATCTTGCATTCTGTAATGTTAGTGTGGAGTTTTATTGACGATCTAATTTTCTGATATGTACATTATTGCATCCTCTCAGCATAAGCCTCTAATTTTCGCTGATTTTTTTCCCGACTTCAAATGAAATTTGCTACACTTTTTATAGGCTAGTTTCCGCCATCAAATGAAATAAATATTTCAGTAGCAAACTCAAGTTGTTCTCAAGGGCTGTACAGCTGTAAAGGTGATCTGTGACTAAAAGCACAACTAAAAAATATAACTGTGGGAAAATCGTAGAATCCTAGCGAACTTCGCTGGGTTCCGCACCGGACTCTATGGAGGTCGAGCATCTTAAGGCATGAGCAGGGTTCGTCTCGTCTACCCAAGCTGACTTTTTGCAATCTTTATACAGAAACCAACCAGCAAATAGCAAGTTGAACTGCTTTGACGAACATTTACATAAGAGTTTAGTTCAAAAAATAAGCATGTTTTGACAACCTTTGATAAGCTTTGACAAACCCTTGGCAAAGGTCGGGACGACGACGACGACGACGACAGAAGACTATTTACACTGTTGTAAACTGTACACTGATGTACACGACACTCAATGTTGTCCACAGAACTCAGCAATGTGTGGACATTTGCTCTTGCAGTCAGGACTGAGACCTATGAGATCTTTGATAACCCAAACCCTTTGAACCCCCTTGCAGGCACTCAACCGGATCACATCTGTTGAGCGAATAGCAGCACGTGGAACCATCATGGCGGCCATAGTTCTGTGATGCCCTGTTGCTAAGCGACCGTAGCCGGACTCTGGTGTTTACGTAGGGCAGAGGTTATCATCTGGACAGGCTTGTAAATGGAATACAGCCTCGATATGAATTTCCAGCTCATTGCACTGCGCTCCACACAAGCTTTACTGCGCAAAGTCCTTTAGACACAGACTGGAAACAAATGTACACGGAATTTACAATTTCAATAAACTTCTACCTCAAGTTCCTTCTGAATGCTTAATCTCCACGCGCTGAGTTTCTCTCCTCGTTAATGTCAGGCGCATTGTTCCAAACTGTCCCTTCAATAAACATAGTTTCAAGCATCATTAGACCTAATCCTCTCAGAACCAACACCGTTAAATGCGACAACACAAAACCACCACAGCATCCACGGCTCGTCCTGTGTTTTATGTTTGTAATCTATTATAAGCTTCACTGCCGTCAACGGTCGATTACTTTCAGCAAGATATCCTCCTCATCCGGGTTGGCGAAAATCTCTCGCAATCTGTAGAAGAACACCTGTTCGGAAGACGAGAAAAAAGTGTTTTGACTTTTTTTTCTCTCGTCACTTTACTTGGACGATTTATAACCCTATTTACTTTTCTTGGAATGCTTGAAATACATGTTCTAGCACGAATTCCGGTCGTTCTTAAAATATATGTTCTGGTAGTAATTGCAATTGTCTTAAAATACATGGTCCTGGAGGAACTGCAATCGTTCTTGAAGCTGCCAAACACTCAGCTGAAGAACGCCGTGCATCAGACATGATTGCAGAAGTGTGTTGAAAGCTGATGTGGGTGGAGAGGGAAGTTGGAGGGGACAAAGGGAGAAATAAAAAATGAGAATACATTTTGTGAGGATTGGTTCGCAGCAACACAATGAGCCAGACGAAAAGAAAGTGGAGTAAGAGTTGCCTGTTCATACTAATCAGATGAAAAGATGTACAATAGAAACACAGAATGAGATCGTAGAGAAATGCACGATAAAGAGACTGAGATTGACAGAAAGAGAGAGTTGGTGAGCTCGGATGAGCTCCTGGTTGACTATCATCAAAGGCCTTCACTCCATCAAAGCAGAGCGACTGCGAAATTATCCTTTTGGAAATGTGAGCTGTGCAAATATCAGTCTTATGTACTAAACAACATTCACGTACTTCTTGTCATCTGGAAGAGGAGAGTGTGTTATAAAGTCCTCCATGCTCCAACACTGAAGAATTTTCTTTTAAATCAGCCTACACAAAGGTCAGCAAAGGTCAGTATGCACGAAGCCACAAACGAAGGCAAACATCCTCCGTCTCTCTCTCCACCTCCTACCCGTCCTTTCTCTGTGGTCAGCCATCATGAGTACGATGACAACACCAGCAACTACCGACCAATGAGGAGACAATCGCCATCCTAGACGTGAGAAATAGACTTCTCTGTGGTGGCCGTGGTGGCGCACAGTCCGTCCCCGTGGGTGTGGGTGTTGTTGCAGCTGTGGTCCACGCTCTGGTAGGTCTTCTTGCCGAAGCGCGTGCTTTGCGGCGGACCGTTGCAGACGCGCACCACCAGGTGCTCGCGGAACTGCTGGCTCATGGCGCAGTACAGCACGAAGTTCATGGCGTTGTTGATGAGGGCGATCATGTCCATCGTGTCGGCCAGCAGCATGTAGACGTTCATGAAGAACTGCTTGGAGAACGCGGACATGATGATGAGGAATGTCTGCGGCACCTCCGTGAGGATGTACATGACGATGATGACAAGAAGCATGGTGGTGGTGCACTGGTGCCGGGTGGTCCTCCCGCATTGGTACTCTTTTTGGACTTGTTGGCCGAGGCGAACAGCCGCTTCCGGCGCGCGGCGCTCTCGTGCAGCTTCTTCAACAGCAGTCCGATGAAGACGGAGATGAGCGTGCAGGGGATGAGCTTGCCGCCGATGGCGTACAACCAGAAAGCAGTGAGAGCCAGACGACTTGGGTTAGTGGAGCCGATGGCTGGTTCATTGAGTTTGTAGAGGGTCATGTTCTCAAGCTGCACCTGGGAAGAAAAAGGAAAGGAAGATCTTCAGAAGGGAAGCACACACAGAATTCTTTTGGTGGAGGACGGGAAAGACAAGAAATTTGCATCGTTCATTGAATGAATTATACAACCAGCCTGTAAAAAATATTTATAAAGAAAATAATTGCATTGGGATGAAACTGGTAAAAGGAAAATAAAGAAATCGACAATTAAAAGAAAGTGTGGCCCGCTACCACTTCTAACAAAATTGAAAGACAGTACTTTCAGACAAAAACAACAGCAAGAACCAATTCCACCTGTCAAGACTTTACATGAACTTTCATTTTCTCTAATCCTCTTACAGTTTAATAAAAACCTGAAACAGAAAGCCACCTTTTAGCGCCGTGGACAGATTTGTATTCCCTGGACAATCCATAGCCTCGAGATTTTGTCTGCAAAACGTTGCAGGCGGCTAAAAATGAAAATGACCTTTTAAAATTGACCGCCCCAGGACTTCTTCGCATGGATGGCCCTTTCTGTCTAATTCCACCCTTTCCGATGTAAAAAGTCAAGCACGCATCTGATTACAGTCTGCTTTGTCTGCGTCTTCCTCTCCCGTGCCGACGCCCTGTGTCCACATCTTGCTTTGTCCAACCCTGCAAACTGCAAGCCCCACAAGACCTAGCCCTGTAGCATGAAGGTTAGTGGGCTTCTTAGTAAATCTTTGGGTGAAGTTTGACATGGACTTCAACTTGGGTCCTCAACTCTTCACGATGCCTCGCAAGTGTGTTTACAGTAACTTGAAAATGTTTTTATTTTGAGATGGTTTGGTGAATAACGAAATACCTGCATTGAAAAGATTGTTTCTTTTCCTTATTTTTGTTTAACTTAAAACAATTAATCTTCTAATTGATACTTTAAATAGTGTTTTGCTCAACCAGAGAGATTTATATATTATGGAATATCACTAAACTTAAGTAAAGTGAGGATTTAAAGAAACAACTGATTTTTGAGCTTAAATTGTTGTTTGAAGACATTTTTTATTGGTGTATATTTTTATCATTAAAGTTTCAATGTGTTTAAGGGGATAAGAGGAAGATTGAAGGTATGAAAACCTAAGAGACACTTATCTACCCCCGATCCGTGACTAGGGTCCTGAGACCACCAGCCCCTCATGGCCAACCATCCCCTCTTGCCCACCTCTCTGACGCCGGTCATGAGGTAGTTGGGCAGCATCAGGAGGCTGGCGCCGGCCCCGATCATGGCGGAGATGATGCAGGTGGCCTGCAGGTTGCAGCACTTCTTGGTCTGCAGGTAGACGTAGCGCATGATGGCCATGAACACGGCCAACCACAGGGACGACACGTGGGTCGTGACGCTGATGTTGCTGTGCACAGCCATGTACACCGTCCACCCGTACGAGTACTTGGTGGAGGTGGGGACCAGGGTGCTCTGGTAGACAGGGGCGAGAAATAGTTCAGGTAAAGCAAGAAACAGATATTCGAGGAGAAAGACTGACAGACACACAGGCAAAAAAAAAAAAATTTTTCAAATTTTTTCTCTAAATATGGCGGTCTACCACTTCCAACACTCTTTGTCATCACTAGTAACAGCTGCTACATCACAAACACCAAAAGAACATCCAGCACGGAGACATATTTGTTGCATGAATCAATAAGCCGTCAGGCCTTGATTTCCAAATGTTAGCATAAAAAATAATTAAACACACATGTGTCAACTCAAAACTGATATTAAGATCAAAACGCGAACCACCATGGTGGAAATGTTTGCGCCTGAGTGTGAACCTCCAGATTGAACTCTCACCTTGATGTAGAAGTGCAAAGCAAAGGGAATGTAGGACGACATGGTGATGAGGCAGCAGATGGCGATGGCGGTGAGGATACAGTTGATGGGCGTCCTCATGGCGCCGCGAGTCAGGATCACGATGTTGAGGACGTTGGTGGTGATGCCAAACACGCATATGACCACACTCAGGTACCCGTGAATACCCCAGTACCTGGGGTCAGAGGTTACAATCAGGTTATCTTCTTTGGTGTGCTATAATTGGTGTTTCTTGTTTGTTTGTTTGTTTGTCGTCTGTTTTATGTATTTGTGGTGGGCACACCCCTTGTCAGCACCACTCACCACTCACCACTCACCACTCACCACATAGCATAAGCTTCCAGATGTCTGTTGATGGAAGAGAAGGGACCCGACTCCTCTGGGCACTTGTCTCCAGTGGCCATGCTGCCGTTATTTCCAGCGGTGACATTAGCAGCCATCAGACCGGCCATAATGACTGTCGTAAACAAATAATTGATGAGCACTGAGATGTTCGCAGCGTGTATTTAAATATTGCCATATTTTTTCATGCCACCAATAAGCGGGGAAAAAAAGCAAAGGGCAAAACATTTACATATCCATTATTTTAGCCATGGCCTGTCTTGACAAGGTTCTGTAAAATGTTCCTAAACCATTGTGTGTAATGAATGTTCAATGGTTCAATTAAACATTTGCAGTGAAAATACTTAATATTTTGGGTATATCTTTATAAAAATATCGTTGGTGACTTGTCAAAAATCCTGAAGCTACACAAAGTGTTAATAAACAGTAGAATGAACAGTGTAAAGAAGGAAGGACAAGTTTTCCAACAGAACTGGTATTTATTTCATACATCACGAACAAACTTTTCAACAAATCTAGATTATTAAAAAAGAGTTAAAACAACACGTTTGAAAAGAAACTGAAAAAGTTTAATTGAAATTGTTTCTAGAAGTTAACAGTTGTAGGAACAGGTGTTGCTTAAGCCTCTTCTTGAACACTCATAAATGACAAACAGATAAAAGAAAAAGATTAATGTGTGTTTTCTGAGAATGGGGTTAGGAAGGGTTGAGGCTTAAAACATTTATCTGCTGATATGGGTGAGAATGGCAGGCACCTTTTCATAAACATCATGCTGAAATGTCTCAACTCTCCTGGTAAGAACCCCACTGTGAGACATCGTGCTGTTTTATCTCGAGAAAGACCCCCATGTCCTTTTGTTCGTCTTAAATTTTTCTCCCGTAATCCTGCCTCTCAGACTCCGGGGCAATTCCCGTCTCCAGCCTGTAAAATAATTTTCCATGCCCCCATTTTCTTGCTCCTTTTGTGGAATGCTGAGGCAAGAAACCCCGGCTGTCAGCTACGAAACAAAGTACATTTTATTGGTTTCGTGTGACAATGGAAAAGCCCTGAAGGAGTTTGCACCTCCTCCCACTCTTGGCCAGTAAAACCGTCTTGTGGTGTACAGGTCTGTAAGTTGAGAACTACCCGCCATAAAGCACACCCGCCGACACTCCCGGGGCTGGGTGAAGACGTTGAGACAAAAGCATCTTAATGCCAACACACCACGAAGCTCGGTAAAGCTCCGAGGAGCTGAAAAACAATGAATGGACTGGATGGCTTATGGTCTGTCAGTAAATCAGGGAGAAAATAAAACAAAGATGTAGGCTTACTGACAATCTGTGGAAGCGCTCGTCAGGACCAAGAAATGTTGGTAGTAAAAATTAATTGCATTCACTGCACCTCTCTGTAGATAAAACTCCAGCTTGGACTCAGGACTCGGTGAAACATCAGGACACAACACAATGTACAGAGAAGATTAAGATGGTCTTGTTGCAAGTCACCACTCTATTCTAGACTTTGGAGACAAACCTTTTGGGATTTATAATGACAATGGAAAGCAAATCAGGTCATTCTGCTTCTCAGACCTTCCTCTCCATCACTCACTCCCTATCTCACACCTCACATACCTACCTCCTCCTCAAGGAGTCTTCTGCACGAAATCTGATTGTCCTGGAGCAGGAAGTGCCCCAACAGCTGTTGCAGACACTAGTGGGAAACCTAAACCTGAAAAAAGATTTGAGTGATAAAAATACTTTAGTCTGAATAGGGTACAGCAGTGGCAAAAACTACACACTTACGATTTACAAAATTGAGTACTATATATATATATGTGTGTGTAACTCGTAATTCTACAATAAATTGGAAGAATCGAAGATTAATCAAAATTGTTTAAAGCTATTAATTCATAGTCAGTAAGATGCTTTCTCGCTATTCTCGGGCTTAAGTTTTATTTTGAACTTCGGAGAAAGAAGCGAGTTGCCTCAGATCAGCCAATCACGCAGTGCGTTTCTTTTCGTTACAAAGGAAATTTCAGTGTTTGATTCTCCCATTGGATATCGTCCTCGTCAATGACCGGCTCTGTTTACTCCTAAACGTTTGCTTTATAAATCTTCTGCTTGGTTAATATTGAAATCAGTCATCACAAGGACTGTAAACATACATCCCAGGCAAAAGTATACTATGATAGGTTCTAACAACGATGCAGTAGTAACACACGTTTGAATTGCGATCATTTTCATTATTTTCCGACAGCAGTATAGAATGATCACCGCGGGTATCGCGGTCAAAATGCATTAGAAGATCATTTCTCCCTTTTACTTCACACAACAGTGATTTTCCCCTTAGTTTAATGTCCAAGGATTCCATTTTCATAGAAAAATAAAACTGCACAAAGCTGACGCTAATCACCTTTCAAGGCCTCCTCCATTAAGCTCGTTTGTGCGTGTCGAGACTTATTTTGTGGAGACTGGTCACGCACCCGCCCACACACACACGCCCACACACACACACACGCACACATACAGCTCTACAGGCTATAGATAAGGATACACAAGAATAACAGGCTGTTGTTCAACAACAACAACAGCACCAACAACAGCACCACCACAAGACAAAAGAAGCCTGCACGAGGTGCTTTGTGAAGGTGATCAAGGCACTGTGGAAGCAATTAATATGTATAAGTGTCCACCAAGCTGACAGCTTTGCCTGCTCACGGCACCGGCTGAGATGCGAATCCAGTACAAGTGGATTCAATGATGCAGAAGTCACGTTTGAGAGGAGACGAATAATCTAGAAGTCACGTTCTAGAGAAGTGGAAAGATTCAAAGCCATGTTGTTTGAAATGAAGTGAGTAATGTGAGCCTCACGGTTGTGTAGGGATGCTGGGGGCAGTGGGGATGTCTGGTCCTGGGGGAGCCTGGTGTTAGGAGTGCGGATACATTGATAGAATAAGGACAGGAAAACAAACAAACACAATAAATTAAACATCGTCACTCATGCACACCGCCACTGACAATAACTCCAACAACAAATGTAATCAAATAATAAAACACATTTTATTGGTTATATCGAAGATAATAAAGGACAGACAAATATATAGAAAAAGAACCTGAGAGACAGTCAAACAGAGAGAGTGTGTGACAGAGAGAATGAAAGAGAGACCGAGTTTAAAGAGACTTAAGGACACAAATTACATCTGAGAATGAGATAAGGTGACAAGGAGAAACAAAAGGATTTCTCGCCTTAAAACACAACCAGGGTTAAATTATTTCGTCTTTTCATTTAACGTAGGAAGGGATTTTTCTAAGGATCCTCATAAAATAACCAGGATGGCGACAGACATGCGCACTCACGCACCCACAGAGAGGATGTTCAAAGAAAATGTGGGTTCTCTAAAAATGGTGCCAAGAAGACTACATTCAGGAACCGAAATCCCCAGGAGAGCATCTCTGCTTCTTTACTGCTGTGGACGCCATTCAGCCTTAAGTCCACACGCCATCAGCCTCGCTTTGACAGCTAAATGTGGTGGGAGAAAACTACAACTGAAAAAAGCACTGACTACAAGGACAAGTCAATAATAATAATAATAATCTTATTTAGTAGCTGAAACATACCTAATTAAATTACATTTTTAAAAGCCATATATCCTTTTATTTACTTAGTGTAGGTCCATTCAGGCAAGAAGATTCCCTCGGTTTAGCTTTGATGACGAGAGCAGTCGCGTGCCTTTCGCATGTTGCTGTGCACGCGATGGAGTGATTGTGGGTCACGCTTGCAGTTTATTGGTGAAATGGCTGACGTGAGAAGGGGAGAGAGAAAGAAATGGGATGGATGGACAAACTGAAGAAAACTCCATCGGGCATACTGCCTTAAGCAACGCCCAATTCCTTAATTAATGGCGACATTAAATCCGCAAGCGGGAAACAGGTCATTATCATTTACTTGGAAAAAACTCACAGGACAACAGGACAAACCCAAAACAAAAGCACCCCATAGAAAACACTCATAAATGTGATATGAGTTAATTAACCACACGAAAAATCAAGATGACCGCATGCCCTTGTGACATTCATAATAACACAATCTTTCCCCAATAGCCAACAGGGTTAAAGTGTTTTACATACATACAGGTGCACGAGCACACAGTTTAGGTTAGACATCAAATGTACCTTTATCAACACACACATACACACACATGGCCTGAAATTTCAGATAGTTGTGTCACTGCATACGTTCTCAGTTACACTTACGAATAACATTTAATTAGTCGTCATACTAGCACCTTTATTAACTTCGATTATAATCGGTGGTTACAGTAACCAATCCGTGGTTACGATGGATACAATGACGAACTTGTATTACTGGACTGCTGGCAGACGATATTTCCAGTTAACTACTAAAACGAGGCATGAGACTACAAAGCTTCCGGTTTAGTCACGTTCTTTGTTCAGGCTCGCCGAGACTAACAGAGGAGAACTTCGCAAGAGACTAAGCGTTGGTCTCGGCAGACAGACAGCAATCCACCTATACACGTCTATGGTTACAGTTCGTGGTTACAATAGTGACAATCAGTGCATGACTTGTATTGTTGCACCTGTTGTTGGCATTGTTGCAAAGCAGCAACGTCAGGAACAGGATCAGTACCTCGACGATGGGATTTAACCGAGCATTTCACTTTATTACTCTTATTTTAAAATCCTCGATAGTCATCAAACTCAAAGACAACTTACAGTCTTTCCTTTTTGCCCCGCTTGCTTGGAACTCGAGTGGACTGCAACAACCTCTTCTTCAAACTGAGTGCTCCTGCAAGCTTGGCTCTAAGACCAAAGTCCTGCCTCGCAAAACCAACAGCTTCAACTGTGGGACTACAAATACTAGGTGTAAATGGAAGGTCCACAAACACAGGGGTTCAGAAGACGAGGCTGTCGTTGCTTGAAGTGTTGAAAAGTGGGAGGGAAACACACCTCCTGTGTGGCGGCCAGACAAAAACGTCCGGCGCTCAATCAAATGAGATTGTAACACGATGCCACCAGCGCCGGTGCCCGCCAAGCATTAATAGCTTATGTCTAACGACACCACGAAACACGATGCGACAGGCTGGGATGTGGGCAACAACTGTACGAGGACAGTCAACGGCTGTCATCTTCATTGCTTCTGTCATTGCCGGCAAAATGTAGACAAGCATTACTCAGCGGATGTCCTTTCATACATTGTGTGTGTTTGTGTGTGTTATCAACATAGATGGACAGACAGACAAACAGATATATAGAAAGGCAATCAGTTTAGTATTAGAATTTAGTTTTTAGGTGTAATTAAAGACGTGAGATCGGAGATGGACCACCTACCCTGGCGTGGGGGGCAGATTACAGAAAGTTTCAGTCCTCGCTGCCGATAGACTAAATCCACAATCTCAAATGTAGTGAAGTGGTTGGGAGAGTGGCACAACTACAGTGAAGTAGAGAAGATTTCGTAGATATTGTTATAGAGACCGTTAGTCAAAAAAAAAAAAAAAAAAAAAAAAAGGTTGGTTTAGACACGAAAAAAGCCCAGTTGTGAACAGAAGCAAGCAGCAAAACGAAAACACAGATGAACAATTAATCTTGACGAAAATCCCAGGCAGCGGCTACAAGAAAATCCGCACTAAACCGTGACTGAATCCACATCTCGGTTGATGAGGAGTACCTGATATAAACACAAAATCCGGATTTTCTTGTATAGGACTCTCAATGGGGTGCTTGTTGCTCATTTTCCTAAAAATGTAGCTGCATTCACGCAGCAAACTGTCAGCCCATGTTCCTGCAATGTTTGTTTTTTTTCTCAAAGACATCTATGCTTATGTCTTATCTTTATTTTAAGGCGACTGTGGAGACTGTTCTTCAACTCGTAATTTCCTGGACAGACAGACAGACAGGCAAGCAGGCAGACAAACAAGCAGGCAGACAGACCGGCAGACAGATAGACAGACAGACAGGCAGACAGGCAGTAATAATGTTTAGCATATTGTAAACAATCCAGTAAGGAGTGCGCATATCTCTCCGAGTGTAGGAACAGTGCAAAATACAAAAGAATATTCCAGAACAATAATGATACTAAAGCGAGAAAAGCTGGGGCCGGCTACATGGGAAGGTCTTAGAAATAAGTCTTAGGTCGTCGGTCCCCAGTACAAGTGAAGGCTAAACTTGGTCTGAATATTCGACTTGCTACTTGACCAGCGATTGATGAGTTATCTCTCTCTCTCACACACACACACACGTGCACGCACGCACGCACACACAGAGGAGCAGAAGCATCGACACACTCATGAACAAAGCAGATATATCGAAAACAAATGTGAAAAAAAAGAGATAAGAACGAGAGAGTTTAACCAGAGTTTGCGCTCTTTGGTCTAATGTGTAAAAGTTTTCCAGTCTGATGAACTAAGCTGATTTAATCAAATTTATAAAGAACGCCTGTCAACGAGGACAAGCTATTTGGCAAGTACAATGAGTCATCTGCCAAACACACATTTCATTTGAATCGCTGCACTTGCGTGAAGTGCTGTTATTCCGTCTCTCTATTCTGAGTGGGCAGTCGGGGGAATGGAGAGGCGTTAATGCCAAAGATTAAATAGTTTTTAGCTAATTTTTCATTTAGTGGCTCCTTGTGATTAGTCGCCTGCGTGGTCGTGACACTTATAGCCGAAACACAGGTGTTGGCACACCTGCTTGTGTCTTCTCTCCCACTCGCATGAGCTCATCTGTCTTCACATCTTTAGTTCGTCTTTGACTTCGTGGTTGCAGAAGTTTGTTCTTTACATTTTATTAAGGACAGAAGCTATTTTCAACCGATAAGCTCCACGTGCACAATAAACCAGAGTTGAGTCTTTATCAGCCACATACGACTTTGTGACAGCAAAATACCCGACTGTTCTGTTTCTTCAAAGAAAGCAAACAGCCGAGGGATTAGAGCATTAGTGTTTCTGAGACCACAAGCTGGTTCGATACTCGTGTGGCGCAGCTGATGCAGCTGCTGTGTGGGTATCTGACCCTTTAAGAGGTTTGGTGGAGTAGACAGAATGAGAGGAGACAGGCACTGCACTCACTACCACAGGTTAGACGTGGTCTCTAACACATCACCCTCCACAACCCTCCGTAGACTGAAAGGTCATGGGTCAACATTAAAAACCCATGAGATTCCTGCTAGTTTTCCTTTCGTTTACGTTTCATTTATTGCTTGTTGCTCCTGGAGGAGCATAGGGCGAAACAACCCCTCACCAGCGGACAGGTTTAGGGCAGCGCCCGTAAGTTGGGCCCATGTGGTTCCCACGTCCTTTGTCTCTCTCTGCTGTTCTTTTTCCAAGTCTGCTTTGGTCTCCCAACTCTCCTACATGTTTACAGGTATATTTCTAAATCAGATGACAGTCTCCATTTTCACTTCAATGTGTAGGAGATTATTAAACTTAAAAAACAATAATAATATAATAATAACAGTTAAAACAACGACAAATAAGGTCAACACAAAGGGAGGCCACTCTAAAAACGGAATCCTCTGATTCCTGTTTTTTTTTTGGTTTTTTTTGGCAATTACGCAGAAACATGATCTGTGCAATTTAAAGAGTAAACAAATCTTACATCTCAAGCAAACTTGTTCCGTTTTTATTTTGCCTTCTTGTCAGCTGCGGTTTCAAACATTTAATACAAGTCACAAATTTGAAAATATTTTAAAGTTGTCTCTTCACCAGACTACACACGTGTGTCGGCGTCAGATTCCATATCCTGACGCACCAACAGAACTGGAAGAGTAACTCTTTGATGTCTGCCCTCCGCCTCCCTTCCGGTCTTCGCTTGTCACAGGCGGGAGAGGAGAAAGGGAGACGGAGGGAGGAACGCGCTCTCCGGTGTATAACTATTATATAACAAGGTGTATAAATAATTATTATATATAAGTAAGGAACCTGCTGAGCCCCTTCACACGCCTCACAAAGCATCAGAGTAAAGCTTCTGTGAGATCTGTGGTCGGGTGTCTGGGTGGAAGTTTGGTTCAGCTGAGGTTGGACTCGGTTTTAGTTGGTTTTATGGTGGTCGGGATTTAATAAAAAAAAATTAAAACGAAGATCAGGACGAACTCCAGGACGCGTTAATTTGGAATTTGGCTGTTTTCATGGCGGAAAAGAAGTTTACTTTTTTTTTAATTTAATGGGAATATGGATGGAATTGCTATTTTACGCCAAGCCATCAACTCAGGTGATATCAAAGCAGCTATTATCACATTATAGGAAGCAAGTACACAGAGCTTGTCCTCTTAGCTGTTGTGGTGTGTGTGTGTGTTGCGTGCGTGCATAATCTGTGCATGATTTTAATCTTATATATTATTATACTTTCTTTATTAGTTGCATTTGCGTTAGCGTTGCAAGTACTAATATGTTATATATTATGTATTATTTATTATTATTATTATTATTATTATTATTATTATATTATTATATTATATATTAGTATTATTATTATTATTATATATTATTATTATTAAAAAATGACTTTATCATCACAATCGCAATTCTGTGACCAACATTTTCCTTGTCTTTAATTTTTTCTCTTTTTTTTTATTTGCTTGTTGTTTCATCTGTTGCGTATGTGAGTATTGAGTGTGAGTATTGAGTGTGAGTATTGAGTGTGAGTATTGAGTGTGAGTAGTGAGTGTGAGTATTGAGTGTGAGTAGTGAGTTAGTATTCGTACCTGCATGCATGCGAGGGTGTTGGCATGCGTGTGCGTGTCCTCACGCGCCTATGTAGCACAAGCCCACGTCAAAGTGACTTCACCACGTGACCAGTAAGCTGCCCACACCTGAGGCCTTTGATCTGTGCCGCTCTTGTGTCTGAACAAATTAATTTCATTCACATTACAATGGAAAAATATTGGAACTGAGTTCAATTTAAGCTACGTGAACTTTTTGGGAGATTGCTTGCTTTCATTTCCCGCTTTGCTAATGAATTTGAAGAGCTTTTATCTCCACAAAAATACTTACTTTAAAGCAAATCTTGAATTGAACGATCATTCTCGTCAGGGATTAAAAGCCATCCAAACAACTGTTTTTGCATATTTGGAAACTATATTACTGGTAAAAGATAAGAAATAATGCAAACAGCTGGTTGATTTGTACAGGATGAGGTTGAAATAAATTGCACTCAACGACTCTCTCAAAATAGTCAAACACATCATTAAAAGTCTGTCTCTCTCTCTGTCTCTCCCACACCACCTCCGCTAGAAAGACAAAGTGTTTGACAAAATAATTTATTCATCTGTCTCAGAAACGGGGAAGTGGGCAGTAGGACAAACCAGGGAAGGGGTTTGAAGAAAGCAATGTTCGTGTCCACCACCTACGTGCTGTTTTTTTTTTTCTCCACAAACCTATTTCTTCCATTTATTTATTAAAAAATACAGATGGGTGGTTTCTGGTCCCAGAATACTCCAAGACACGAACAGATTACGAAGACATGAATGAGTTTTTCTGTCTTCTGCTTTGACAAGAGATCAGATACCATAGTGCATCTTCCATCTTCCATCTGACACCGTGCACTGGATGGCCTTTGTGGCGGTTACAGTTTCATCCCCTTGCTCCTCCAGCTGTGATGCTGACCATTTGTGGTCTGCTGCTTCATTGGAGTCAAGCTTGCTCATTCGTGGGGTCGGTGCAGAAAAACAGCAAAACACTTTTAATGTCTCTTGCCTAACATGACAGACCAGGTGTGGCAACAGGTGAAGCCGTCACGTGACTCGCTAGCACTTTCACCCTTTCTTCGCTCCCTACCTATTTCCCTCTCTCTCTCTCCTTCTCTCTCTCCACCCGCTTTTTATTTCTCTTCTGTTTCTGCCTTCCTTTTTCTTTCTAACTGGAAAGTTCCGTCAGCCTCCATGATGCTTTTTGTTGCTTACCTCTGATAGAAATAGAGTGTGTCAGGGTTGCTCAATAAACTCATACCGTCTGAGATTATGAAGCTCTCTATATTATGAGTAGTGCAATTGTGAATATGATTAGGTTGTAATCACCTACCTTGCTCCTCCCTCTCTCACACACATCCCATGCCTGCAAGGATGTACGAATGTATACACACACACACTCACGCACGCACTCACGCACGCATACACAGTCACGCGCTTCATCAGTTAATAAAAGCCAGGAGATTGTCATCGATTGTGATGTAAGAGCAGCTGCCTGCTCTCATCTCACGTTTGTACCAGACCCACGGCGAGGATTATCGCCATTTTTAACGTCGTCGCCACTCGTCGGCCCTCGTCCTCCATCTCCAGCACCGAAGGCTTCAGTCGGCGTGTCGGCCGTAAGCCGCATCAAGAGTTATCGGTGATGAGGGAACATTTGGTTTTCTTATTTTGTTTGTTTTGTTTTTCACGTTTCTTGGGATGGAGAGCTCTTAAGCGCAGGACAAACTCTCATCGACTTGCAAGGACAGGAATTGAGTTAAAATTAGACCTTGTTCTGTGGTGGAGTGATCCTCAAGATGAGGAGGAACTGGACAGAACTCAAGGGTACGGGGAAGGAAGGGATGGTGAAGGGTGGGGTTCTAACGGACTCTAAAGGGTTTGAGACATCTCAGGATTACACAAGGACGGGTGTGTCTTGTTACAAAGGGACAAATAATTGGATGAACTTCTCAATTCTACCATCACGACTACGTTCAGAAAAAATAAACCTTTGCAGGATTTCCCCCTTCTTCTGATAAAACCAATCTTCTTGACATAACAATTTTGTTACCTGGTAGTGATCGCCATTTTAAATACCTGTACCATCTAAGAAAAGGTTAACGAAGCTTCTTAGCATCAAAGGTGGCACAATTCAGTCTTCGTGTGTTTATAGCTCCGAAGCTCACGAAGAAACATTATACAATTAGGTATCATCTTTAGGACGAAACAACTACAGGAACAAACAAGAAACAAAAAAATAGACAGACAAAGGAAGAAACTCAAAAGAGAAACATCAAAAAGAACGAAAAAAGGATAACGAGTGAAAAAAAAAAGAAAGTTGGTTTCATGCCTCACTTCACCAAGAATAACTTGTGTCATTACTTTAGATGAACTTTCACTGTAAGAGACACATAAGGACGAAATATGATCCTGCGACTCTGAATGGAATGTTATGTTAGCAGCAACAACAGCAGCAGCAACAACAACAACAATACACACAGCTTAAAAGCTTCTCCGCGAGTGCATTTTCCAGGGGAAGTCTTGCTGTGGTGTCTCACTTACCTAATCCTTCATCTCAACACCTGTAACACCTGTACCTTGTTCCCCAGTCACAAACTTTATCCGTTGTTTGTTCCGTTGCCTTCAGGGACCTATTCGTGGACTTGCAACACGGTTTCAAATTTTATTCAACAGGGTTGTTTAGCCTCTTACAGGCCCTTTTCCCCAGAAAAATAACAAAGACCTTGAACACTTTAATACACGAGAGTGGTCCATCAAGCCAAGAAGGAAACACGATTCCCAAAGCTGGTGTCAACATGCAGTTGCTCCTGTTTAAACCTTGCAAAGCCGGGGATCGGTCCCGGGGAGAGGGAAACGAGGGAGATTCTGCAAGTTCGAGTCAATAAACGAAGATTAATCGAGTCAATAATCATTTTAATAGTCTCGAGCAGGCGTCCTCGGGGACTACATATCTGCTTTTGATGGATTCAAATGTTGCACAAAAAAAGTCAGAAATATTGAAGGGGGTGAGCAGAACCAGACCTGCTTCTCGACAAACCCATATCCAGGAAATGACAGCTTGCTGGAAACCTATGGTTTGCCCTCAATACACAGGTCAGGAGCTGACAGTTGTTATTACCACACAGGAAAAACAAACATTTAAAAAAAAACTCTTTGATGCAAGAAGAAGGGCAAGGTCGTTGCCAAAAGCAGTCGTGATGGGTTCGTGTCCAGCGACCGGAAGAAGTTTTATATATGTGGGATGTGGGATGCTGTCATATGTTTTGAGGCACCAGTGGTTTTAAAGTGAGCATCACACGCTCGATGGCACGACATGATAGAACAGAGTTCACGACTTACAACACGCATGCTTGGATATAAAGCCCTGCCATGCTTGTTCAGGTTGTTTACTCTTACACAATCCAAAACAAAAACAACTTCGTTTGTCCCAAGGGGATATCAGGAAGCAGTTCACGCAGTGATAACAACTTAATAATTAATTACACAGCATAAAGAACAGCCACATGGCTCGTCGCTAACCAGACATTAATACAATAACAATTCAGACCCACCAACAGTCGAGCTTTTATTGACAAGCACAAGCTTCCACAGGCTGCAAAGTTGAAACAACAAAAGACAGCCTCGCTCTGTTTGTCCAACACACCAAAGCCCAGAATCGACTACCCGAGGGACAAGACATGATTAGCATCACTAGTAACTACGGTGGCTTTGACAATGTCCGGTGATTATAGAGTCTCCAAGTCTCTTCTGGTCTGTCCGGGATAATCTTTCGAAGAAAGCGAACACAATTCGATTGTACTCCCTGTACTTCTGAACTTTTCTGAACCAACCTTCCTCCAGCCCCATTCAGACTCTTGGCTTCATCCACGATTCCACCGACTGACGATTTCTCGCAATCCTCAAAATTGAAAAATGAATATTTATTATGTTGAAGTGGAAGTTTCCCATCCTACAGTAGGACCCCTCAGAGATGAGGGTGGAGGGATACAGGTTTGTGATAGTTGTGTGGCCACGATACCTATGCCAAAGTGCAAGCAACAATTCATCGATGTAGCTGTAATTGTTTTGTGAGATTGTTTGTCTTCATCCGGGTAACCCTTGTTCAGCGAGGCTCAGGCGTGTGATACCGGCGACAGTCCCAGCATTCATCAGCTGGATTAGGCAACAGACCTGACACAGGTAATCGTTACCTGAGGCGCTCCATTTTTCTCTTTGCCTTCATTCTTTTTTTTTTTTTTGCGAAGGAATGCTGAGTTTCATCTTGTTCACACTCGTGGCAAAAACAGTGATCCTTGGCTTCACAAGCATTAGCTCCTAACCCTGTCTTTGTTTCTTTTTCTCTCTCTGTCTCTCTAGTTTCTCAAGGCATAGACTTTTTACCTCCGAGCATCTTCCACGTTCCTTCCCGTGTTTTAATCAACGATCTTAGAACTCGCCACTTACCTTTTTGAATGCCCACAAGCCATGAGTTCTACAGATCCCCAACCCTTCATTGTCCAGAAGACTATCATGAAGCAAAAGAGGCCAAAACATTTTTCATCTGTTTGTCTTTGAAATGGAATTATGCATTGACTTGAACATGACCTGCACATCGTAAACCTCCTAGTCATGTCCTTTGCTAATCTCTTTTTCTTCATGACACATTACATCTTGTTCCTTTATTTTCTCTTATTTTCTTTCTTTCATTCATATTTTCTTATCTCAGTCCTCTGATGAACCAACAGCATAAAAGGTGACAAGGATATCCAAAAGAGAATTTCAGTAAACTTTGCTGTATATAATTATCTCATAAAAGCGTGAAAAATATTCACTCCTTTAACTCGCCAGCCTGCATTAACATGAAAGATGAAGAAAAGGATTGAACGGAAGAGGGTAGGAGAAATATACTTATCATGTCTCTGTAGGGAAATGAGTCGTGGAGATTTGGTACTCAGAGAAGTGTTCACGTGGATCAGTTCAGTTTGTTCACTTGTGATTCATTGGCAGTTGCCAGTGGCCTGGGTGCCTCCGTGCCGCAGACGCAGCGCCAACTACCGTCCGCTGCAGTATACTTGCATCTTCAACATCGATTCTATTTCGGCTGTGGGCGGAGAAAATAAATAAATCTGGATTCTGAATCCAGCAGCAAAAACCCACGACGGTATCTTGTTTTATAAGATTTATGTAACACAACGGCCACGGCACAGACGTCTGATTGCATTTCTGTTGACAATGTGCTGGGTGCTGCTCTGTCCGGCCCACACATGGAGAGCTCTAGCAAGGGGACGCTACTAGGTTTACCCGCCAAGCAGCACCATAAGAGTTACTCCCCAGAAAGATGCCGGCGTAAGTCGCTATTAGCTGTTTATCGTGTCAGAGATGTAGCCACACATGGAGTTGGAAGAGGGAGGGGAAGGGCATCTGCAGGTCCTGACGAAAGATATGTCCACGACCTTTGTGAACTTTCGGTGCGAATGTAGTGTAGCTTTACCTTCAGTGCGCGTGACATGTAGGGGAGAGGTCAGAGGTTACCTGATCACCGTTGGGTTTACGGTTAGGTAAAAAAAGAAATCCCCAGAGTAAGGAATGTTTCTTTGAAAGAAAAAGAAAAGGAAACTAAGAAGGAAAAAGTTCACTGACCAAGGTCAGGTCGCTGTACAAGCCGCGGGCCCGGGTACACTGGATCCCCCTGTCTCCCTCTACCCCATCTCACCAGGCCTAAACAATTAACACACACACACAAACGAACACGAACACAAACACAAACACAAGCACAGCACAAACACCTCCAGGCATCCTCGCACCCACGCATACACATCCTCAAGAGCACACGCAGAAGAACACACAGTAATCAATTTAAGCAATTATTTATTGATTCAATCATTCAATAACTCATTCATTCAATCAATCCTTCATCGATCCTTTCAATCATTCATTCCTAATGAACCTTTGAGAGCGCTGACTTCTCTAAAATTCTAACCTCGCCACAGGAAAATGACCCTCTGTTCAAAACTTCAAAAATAATCTCGCCTGTAATTTCCAGAAGGTAATTTACAGCTGGCAGTCACAATTTTTCTTGGGCATATTTTCAGCCCTTTGATGCCAGACTTGTGCGACGAGAGATAAAATTAACTGCAAGTGGAAGTGTTGCTGGTGCCGGCCTGTTATTAGTCTTGTGTGTGCAAGGTCCCGACTCTCTCCTCCACCTCTCTAAGCAATTCAGGGCTCGGGGGAGTCGACTTCAAGGCCTGCCGTTCACCGAGTAAATTTAGTGTGAAGGCAGAGTTAACAGCCAAACAAAGATCTTTTTATTCATGAATGGTGGGTAAGTGGATGGCTTGACTCCATCTTCTAGCAGCTACCCGGGGTGGCGAAAAGGAAGAAGATACAGCTAGAAGACGTTGATGAAGAGAGGATGCGAGAGAAAGAAAGCGAACACAGACATACACACAAACACACACACATATAACACATAAACACATACACAGACACACACATGTATATATATACACACACACAGGGTCGTGAGGTCAGGTCACGTGATGACTAACACTCGTGGTATGTTTGTTGCATCTCAACTGCTGAGCCCAGGACAGTCTTGTTCCGAGCGGATCCCACACGAGGCTGTATTTTCTGACAATGTTTGACGAAAACAACTGTCGACCTTTCTTGCAAATACGATTAGGATGTCTGACGCACACGTGAATGCCTTCCAGATATGTTTTCTTTGTTCGGCCGTTGGCGACTGCAGGATATGTCCCTGGAGTTTTTGTCTCTCCGTGGCGTGGGATGTCGTCTGTCTTTGCAACACTCTGTCGACAATGTGTCACACGGAGTTGATGTCAGAGGAGAGGTATCGACAGCGATTTCTGATTAGATTCAATATATATATATCTGACATAGCAAGGGTACTTGAGGTTGTCCATTCACCTGACAGGTTGTCAGCGCTGGCACATCAAAGGGCAACGTAACGCTGAATGGTCGACAACCGAATGAGAGATAAATGTTGCATTGGCGTCTTTCGTTCTCAATCCTCCCTTTCTCTCTATCCGTCTCGCAACGGGTACCCTCTAAATGACATAGTTGTAAACTTAAGAGTTTCTGTGTGTGTATGTGTTTGCTGATGCACAGAAGACTGATATTATTACAGGTAACATAAATGTAAGATCAGTAATGCTCCGGAGCAAAACGAACAAATCAAATGTATTCAAATTCATTCCTGAGGACAGAAAGGTTGGCTCTTGTAGGATAGAATAAACAGTACAGCTCAGCCATCACGCACACAATCACACACATACACACATTTACACACACAGCCACATGCAGCTTTATGTCTAAGATGTAAAGGCAGATGACTGAATGTCAACATTGACACACAGCGATGATTTCGGGACATATTTGTGTCCGGTGTGGGTGTCTGGTGTATCAGTCAATAGCGGGTAGAGATGTCATCTATGAAAGTAAGTGAACTGTGACTAACATCACGTGTCATCACCTCATCAAATCCACCCTGGTTACCACATGGCACATCCCTGGTGTCATAACGGTTCTCTCTCTCAATTCCTGGTTCTCCTCTCATTCTCCTCTCTTGTCCTCTTCTCGTGTGTGTGGGAGAGGGTGGTGTGTATGGTGTGTGTGGGGGGAATGAAAGGATAATATATCCTGTAAAACACCTTTCATGTCCACACATTTGCACTGTCAAATAAATAAAAAGCCTGATGATATCGGGTGTAAAGACACCCTCTTGCCTCAGACTACCATAAGCACTTCACAACGGAAATAAGAAAGAGCATGGCCCACAGCCAGCAATATTAGCAAAGAGCAGCGCCGACGATGAGATCCATCTTGAAAGGCGTTACAACAAAAACATCGGAAGGAATGGAGGAAAAAAACCTGGAATATTCCTCATCCTTCTTCCGTGCTCAGCGGGTTGCTCACCCGGCGTCAGCAGCTGAATGCTTGTCGCTCTCCGCCTGCACCTCGCGTGTCCTGGCCTCGCGCTCCACCCAGGGTGGTCCGTGATGGTGATACATGCACGAGCTTACAGATGTGTGTGTGTGGGTGGGTGTGTGGGTGGGTGTGTGAGTGTGTGTGTGAGTGGGTGTACAAGAGAGAGAGATTGTAGCGACTCCGTTTCCAAAAAGATTATAAAGCTTTCGAACCAATAATTAAGCGAATCCGTAGAGAAAGATTTTCATTTGTATGATAGCGATTTTCTAAAACAACAAACATTAAACTCCCATCAGCAGCATCGTTACAAAGGGAAGAAGTCGGAATATTTTTATCTTCTTTTGTTCATCTGTCTCCTACTCTTTTTTAGTCTATGGTTGTTTTGTCGATACATTCCGGAATAGCAGGACTGCTCTTTATCTCTAAGAGACTCTTTGCCAAAAAAATTAGTAACTGTTATAGCAGCGCTTGGAAACACCGAGACACAGCTGAATGCCATGAGGGGGTGAGAGGCAGACAGACAAGAACACGCACACAAGGCAATGGAACTCCCCAAGCTGTCTCCTTGGAGTAAGAGTATTGTTTTTCTCCATCGCACAATGAGCAGCACCACACTTGGCTTTAAAGGACTGATAGGGTGTGTTTCTGTTGATTAGATAAAGCCCGGTGTAAGATACTACTTCCACAAACCTGGGTGGATGTTCCTCTTCCGCACTGAAATAAGTCCACAACCATGTCAGGATAAAGTATGACTATTGTGAGGTTCTAAACAGTGGGGTAGGAACCAGGGAGCAAGGGGACAGGGCCGCCCTAAAAAAAAGATATTGAGGGGCAAGAATGTGAACATCGTTCAGTTACAGATGGATTTTCTCCTTCCCTCCCGCAAAGCTGAGCATCTTCCTACTCCACTGGTAAAGGCCTGGGCCAAGGAAATACTTTAAAAAATATGTTGGGTAGACTTATTGTCACCTCATTCTGTGTCTTCTGTTTGTAAGGCGTGTACCTCTAGAGTGGAAGAGGGTGTTCATACAGATTTGAGGAAACAGTTTTTGCAACGAATTTTTCCTAACATCACTAGAAAAATTGCTCCCCAGTAGTCCTTTAAATCCGCTGCTCTTTGTGGCTTGCATTCTGTGGACTACTGAGAGAAAAAGTGTTTCTTGTATGAAGCTCTAAGTGTCTCTACCAATGCAAATGCATCTGTCAGTCTGGCCTCCTGGTAATCTATCTCGGCGTCTGTCTGCCTGTCAGTGTCACAAACAGCAATTTTTTCCGGAAACAGTAAAAACTCGCCCAATCATCCCACTCGACTAAACAATAAACAGAAAGGAAGAACAAGAAGCTGTTGTTTGAGTCGTTTTTCCTCGTTCTGTTCGTCACACACACACAAACACACAAATACACAGAAACACATACACACACGTACATGAGCGCGCGCACTCACATCTACACAGGTCCATGTCGGAAAAAATACTTTGTACAAACAGTTTTAGTTATGTATGTAACTGCAGGCAGTAGAAAATCAAAGATGTTTCGTCTATGATAAAGTTTTCAGTTATTGAATGTTTTCATCAAGAATGACATATCAACTCGAGTGTTTATGACTGTTATATAATATATACTGACTACTATATATATATGTACACAACACATATAAACACATAGATCAGCAAGATGTTAGACTGGCTGATCACTCAACCATGTAAACTAATATACAAGCCTGATTTGATGCAGTCACAGACCGTGAAATGGCATTAAATCCTTTTAATATGAACCCCGCTGACCTCTGATGTCAAGAGTAAGAACAACCAGCGGTCTCTTTCATCTTGAGATGCGCACAATAGGCATTTTGACCAATAAAAGTCATTCAACCTTTGACTATAGGTACCCGTCTATACGTAAGTGTTAATTATTGTGCTCTAATCTTTATTCAACTTTAACAGCTCAGAACTTTGGAAACGACTTTTAACCGGAGAATGTTTGGCAAAGTGTATCTAAGTCATTCTGATTAAATACCGAAAGCTGGGATCCGCGTTCTGTTACCTAATTTTCTGTTATACCGACCAAATGGTTTGCAAACCTGAAATATTTATTACTTTTATATTTTTATGTTATTATTACACACACAGTTGAGCATCATTAGCCCCGCACTAACATATTTCTAGGCTCTCCAGGGTGTCATTTGTATAAAGGCATTCCCGAGCCCTCATGATCTTTACACCGAACTGAACAACTTCAAACAGACATTCATCTGCCTCACTCAAATATTACAGAAGGATAGCTCCCTCGGTTAAATAAGCCGGCGCCAGTCTTTCTAACACAACCGGCAGAAGCCATGCGTGGAATAATAGAAGATAGGAGAAAAAAAGTCACATGGGAACGAAAACACAAATTTTAAAAAATGAAATATCCGCCGTGTTGCAGAAAGCAATCAACGATGGTCCTAAGCCCTGAAATAAAATGAATATTAGAGATAGAGAGGAAACGGTAAAAGCTTACAGAGACAAGCACAGAAATTTTTTTTTTTTTTTAGAAAAGAAGATTAAAATATTAAAAAACTTACTTTTCTTCCTGAAAACGCCTTATAAAATATTAACACAAACTGTCGGTGTAGTTGGTTCTTCATTCAAATGAATCGGTTCATCCTTGTGGTGTGGTTGCCAAGTAGTAAAACACAGTTGTGGGCACGACGCAGCCACCACAGTGACGTAGCGCCCTCGGTGGGTTCGCGTGCTTGTGGAGAGAGGTCACGCGCACACACGCGCACACACGCGACTACACGCGACCACCCGGTACCAGAGCGAAACGCTTGAAGGGTGACTTCACCCCAGCTGTGGCGGATAGATCAATGGCGAAATCCATGTACAGAGCGCTGGGTAGTGTGAAAGGTTCTTTTACAAGACTCAAGGTTCATCTGTATCAGTGACAGCAGGGACGGCGCACGCACGCGCAAACACCCAGGCACACCGACGCCCACACACGTGACACGAGCGCGTGCGCCGCACACACACACATGTGTGTGCATAGGGTGGTCTTAATGTTCCGGGCGTGGAAATCAAGGACGACAAAATCGTGTTTTGAGAGAGGAAGAGAGAGAGTGTGCATGCGTGAGTGCGTGCGTGTGTAGAATGAGAGCGGGAATGCGTGCGTGAGTGTGTTTGAGAGAGGGAGAGAAGGAGAGAGGGAGAGACTGCATTACGCAAAATCTTGGACGTACCCACTCACACCACCACAGTCTCACAGGGTCTGTTTACATATCCCAGGTCTGACCCTGGAGACCTCTCAACTTTCAACCCAAAGATCGTCAAGGCTGTCGTCATCGTTGCCGACCAGCGGCTGTGTGAGTAGCTCTTCAGTGGACTCCTTCGACTAACCCTGTCTTACAGAAGGTCAGTCCAGGCCTGACGAGAGGGGGGGACAGGGGGGTCTGGTGTACCCGGGCCCGCGGCTGTCAAGGGGGCCCGGCCTTGGTCAGTGGATTTTTTTTCTTCTCCTTTTCTTTTTCTTTTAAAGAAAGGTCTAAGGACAGAACAAATAATTTACGATAACAAGTACAAGGGGCCCGGAGAGGTCGTCTGTCCCGGGGCCCGGGCTGGCTCTCGGCGGCCCTGGGTCAGTCTAGTTTAACTTGTTTCTGTCAAACCACGTGACTCATACCCAAGCGTGACATCTCACACTACTCGCAACACAAAGTGTGACGGAGGACGTTCTACATACCATCACGTGACTCAGCAATTATTCTCCATGTCCCCGATGTAGTCCAGCAAAGCGTGAACGGTACCCTAGATATCGTTCTCGAGTTCATGCATCAGCTGCGGCTCAGTCACCCTCAGAACTGTTCAAGCGCAGAAAGGAACATTGATCCTGGAACACGAGAACTTTGTCATTGCTCGACAAGCGCGCGCTCCACAATCCAACATTCAGCTCTCGTCCAGGAACACAGGAACCTGCTTTGTCGGAACCACATCCTGGAATCAGTGATAGCTCTCGCTAGTGCCAGAATCACTACATGAAAAGCTGCTTAAAGACAAACAGCCAGCATCCGACTTTGAACCGTTCAGCCAACCATGGGACGGAGGGGTGGGCTGGAAGAGAGGAGAGAGAGAGAGGAGTGAAGGGGAGATGATTTGCGGTTTGTCTGCAGCACCAGATGCTCAGACCACGTGGCACAGTAAACTCTCGTGCAACTACCTGACCTGGCGACAGCTGCACAACACATAAAATTAAACACTTTCAGGACTTAAATCAGTTATATAGAAAAAGCCTCTACAACACAATTTTAGAACTTAAAGGGCAAAACTTAAAGACAAAATACAACTGCTTAGAATGGCGTAAAGAGTAGATAAATTTGAATCTCGTCTATTTATATGAGTGTTCATGTGGAAAACGTTGAAGGTTTTTAGTAGAAGGTTGTGTTTAATAAGAGAAATTACACGGGACTCTTTTTTTGCTTCCACGAAGTCTCGTTCTCCGTCACGTGACCCTATGACGTGTGGTTTCCATAGTGAGAACCATGCCTCGAGAATGTGCTGCACCCGACTGCCACGAAAAGATGGAAAAGATTCAAAATTGTTCTTTTCATCAGTTTCCGACAGACAGAGCCTTACAAGCCTTACACACAGAGTGCGTCATACGAATAAACAGGCGACGTCAAATCTTCGCAATGGCACAGATACAGACACTTCCTGTCAGAGACTGACGTCACAAGAAGACTCTGACGTCACAATAAGACTCTGACATCACAACAAGACTCCTCTGCTTGATCATCTCGGGAAACTATCGATTTTACTCGGCGGAAGGACACAAGAGTCGATTTCACTGGATTTTTTTCAACCGACATAGTGCTAATAAGTGGTAGTTAAGTGAGAAAAGAATCATTTATTTCTCCTGTATTGCTCTCGTGCTCTGTAATTGTTACCAAATATATTTTTGAAACGTTTGACCGTCGCCAGAGCCTTATCACAAGCCTTGAGTAACCCTTTAAACAAAAAAATAAAAATATATAATTTCTTTGATTCTTTGTTCGTATGTACTTGTTCAACCCACAGAAAAAATTCTTTTTAAGACAATCTAAATTTCCATCTTTAGAACAGTTTTACGTTTGACAAACATGTTGTGTAACTATTCAGTAACTTCCAGCTGAGAAACATGTTTCACACGCCAGCAGTAAGTGGGTCTGACATGCCCACCACCAGCCTCCCGACATACAGACTGGCTCAGTCACATTCACAACCAGACCGTTGCTGCCCTCATAGACCTTCTGCTGTGCACGTGCACGTGCAGGGTCTCCACACACATGTGCACATGAATGGCAGGCACAGCCAAGCCATTTTCTTCTAAAATATTTCTCGCCAGACTCACTACACTCACCACAGATGTTGTTATCACAGGAAAGACACACCGGAGATGTCTTGATGCTCGATTCCAGCCGAGGACGAACATGTTTTTCTCGTTAAGCGCGTGGCCATAACTTTCATCTATTTGAAATAAAATCTTTTTTTGGACTACAAGAAATCTCTCTCTCCTATCTATCCGAGAGAGAGAAAAAAAAAGTTTCCCGATACGAGGAACGAACGGTAAGAGGCACTAATCTGGTTACTTGTCTAGTCCCGGGAGTAGTGTTACACGAATTAGGAGGGTGAGCTGCGGGAGGAACAGTTACAGAATGTAAAAACTCTAAGCCAGTCCTTGCTTTTTGTTTCAAAGCTGCCATTAGTAATTCAAGACCTCGAAGAAGATAGCATTACTCATCAGTTTGATATTTGTCTTTTCCTTTCTCCCCCACCTGCATGCCTCCTTCATCTCTCTCTCTGGAGGACGTTGCACTTTACAGTGAGTTCTTTTCGTTCAGCTTTCGATCTTTCATTATTTCGTTACATTACTTTGAGGATTTCCATCCACGGTCTTTTTTGCTATCAATTTGATCATTATATTTATGGTTAATGTCCAAGCTTAAAGCACACACACAGAGAAGCAGAGAGTAAATGTCTAAACTGTCGTCTGACATGTCCTAACGGCCTAATGGTGACGTATGTCCCAGTCGGTTCCTAATAAATCCCACATAAGACTACCGGCAGTGGCCACTTTGCTGGTCTGCCTGTGTCCCTCTACCCGACAAATGTGCACCGCACCAATCACCTACCCCACATACAAATTGAACATAGAGAGAGAGAACGAGAGAGATGTTAACTGTCGTCTGATGTAAGCTAACAGCTTAATGGTGACGTATGTGTCCTAATGGTCGACTCGTCTCCTGATAAGGACCACATAAAACTCTGATGGTAGTTGCCCCTTCCTGTGACGACCTGACCATCTTCCCTTCTGTACTTGCGCTTACTGTTATGGCTTACAGCTATTCCCTTCTGAAAACAAACAAACAACCAAACACACACACACAGAGAGAAAAAAAAAACTCAGTTATTTTCTAAGGGTAACCAAACAGCAAACTACATCAGCCCTTTGAAGACTACCTTGCTCGTCAAATCATTTGATACTGATAGACTCACAGTCGAAACAGACTTTGCATTTTGCAAGAACGGTTTACATTTGAAATTGCCGTTAGTGACGTGGGGCCAGTCTGTCCCTTTTGTACGAGGGCGATAAATGAAGAAAGCTTTTCTCGTGTGCATGCCTTACTTAGCATGGTGGCTATCACCATCTCCATCTTCACACTCTCAACAGGAAGTCACACACATCTTAAGACACAAATTATAAACTTGCTTTTAGAGCGAAATCTGTAATGGCAAATAAAAATGCATCAAACTATTTCAGTCCGACGAGAAAGCTTAGCTCGTCTGAATTCAAGCAAACTTATTTTTCAAATAAAATCTATAAAAGAAAGAATATTACATCTTTCCAAAACTTTGGTATTGAAAAATATTGATTAAGCCATGGGTTTGCGTGCATCAATTGTTTTCTAAAGATGAAAGATATTTTTTTTTTTATTTACGCCATATATTTCGGGTTTATGATTCACTCACTCACACCCTATAGTCATAAAAGTTGTCGATTATTAGAAAATTTGAGCTTTCAATCACAGAAAAGGAAATGGAATTTGGTCCACAGAGCATTGAGCAAGGTCAGAGACAGACTCGCGTGACAAGAAGTTTGTTTGCATGTCACCCACAGAGAGGGAGAGACAGACGGGACAATAAAACACTGCAGGCAAAAATCGACAGCCACTTCGAAAAACGTGGGATGACATGGCTTCAAGATAAAACGACTGGGTGCAATCGAATAAAGCCGACAAAGCCAACAGAAATCCTGGTGAGAGCCAACAGCAAGTGAAAGAAGCAGAAGTCGCCACAGCAGCATGTGCAGCAACATCATGGGCGACTTCGACATGCTGGACCAAACATTGTAGGAGCGAACTGGTCCTGCACTGGACTTGATTTCCTTTTTTTCACCTTCGAGAACAATGATATGCGTACATATACACCCGCATACCAGCGAACACACACACACACACACGTGCATGCTCTCATGCATATCGAATTAAGATATTGTTGTGTCTGTGTGTCTTGTGCTTCAAATTTGGTCTTAAATCATAGTCAGAAAGACCAGATGTATGTAAAATGTGTTTGGAAACCCCTGAAAAGAAATAAAGAACAAAAGCTCCCGTCACAGGGAATGATGTCTAAGAAAAACCTCAGCTACGCATGCTCCCTAACCCCATCCTCCCATCCACAGGTCACGCACATACAAGCCCGTACACATAGAGAAACTTATACAGTGATACCTCGGTTCTCGAACATAATTCGTTCCGGGAAGACGGTCGAGAACCAAATTGTTCGCAATGAACCCAGCCCAGAAATTGCCGTTATTTACTGCCTAATTTGTATATAATATGTAGAAAACATGAGTCTCAACAAGAAATAAGAATAAAAGTGTATTTATTAAAACGAAACAAAAATGTACAGTACAGTACAGTAAATTGTGTTTCATTTACTGTACCTGTACCAAAGTTTTATGGCATTGTTTTGAAAGTCCTCTTCAATAAAAAAGAGGGTAACTGCTCTTCGGGTGTTTCTGTTCTCTGTATCTTTTGCTGAGGAGAATCAGAATCTTGCTCTGCAGTTGCTTGTCTGATTTCTTTACGAAGAATTTGTCAATTGTTGCTGTTTTTTTCTCCTTTGCAAAATTTTGCGGAAAGTGGACATAACATAAAATGTCATAAAAATGCTCTATTTGCTACCACTTTATCAGGGTGATGTTGTTCAACACAATTTGCGATTTCTGCCCATTTTGCACACATTTCATGACTCTCTCCACAAAACGTGACTCTCTCTCTCTGCACTCACACTGATGACGCAAGCAAGGCGTGCGGCAGAATGAACGCCATTCGGCTCATCTCGGCTCATCTCGACGTTCGATGTTGAGTTCCGGATTCCAAGACAAATTTTCTCGAATTTCCTGGTCGAATACCGATTTGGTCGAAAGTCAAGGCGTTCGAGAACCGAGGTATCACTGTATATATATATGGAGAGAAATGTAGAGTTAAATGTGAATTTATAGGCAGCTGTGCCACAATTTTCAATCGCTTCATTGTGGTAGATAAGGTTGTTTTCATCTGTTTTTCTACTTCAATCTGTCTTTGCGGAGAGTAAGCCCGGAACGCTTGGCGAGGGCATGTCAGACGTCGGCAAATGAGGTGCGGGTGCACATTGCAGTAATAAGGCTAAGTGCAGTAATATGGCTAAGTGTTTCTGTCAAGCGGGGCAGCCACAGAAAAAAATCAGAAACAGCGGAAAATGAAGAAGAAGCAGCCAGTGACAAGTCCATTGAGAGAGACGCTGACAACAAAACAGAAGTAACAAGTCGAACTTTTCAAATAGTCCTCGTCTCTCTTGACAAAGTTCCGTGGTGTCTGTAACTTTGACTGTTTGGTGGAAACCTGACACCAGAGTGACAAAACCCCACGACAGTCCATTGTTAATAGAAAGATGAATATTTCAATGCCTATTAGAGGTTGAAAGAATAAAGTATCTTGTGTCTGTCTGTCTGTCTGTCCACACAGACACGAGTACGCGCTAAAAATTCAATCACTGTCCCCGCTATTATTAGTAGTAATAGTAGCTGTTGTTTCCATGGCTACAGCTACTACTACCAGTAATTCTACCACCACTACCTACATAAATAATGATGCTGGTGATAGGAAGAGGATGAGGATTATGACATGCCACCTACTGTCTACACTGGATGTATAATTGTACTAGTCGGGTACAAACGTTGAGCGGGTACATTTTTCTTCCCGTGAACTTTCTTAGCTGTGATGTTCTTGCCACCTGTGGGTCTTCCAGCTCATTCGGATGTCCACCGTGAGTCAGGCCTCTTCAGTTCAGTCATATGACATGCATATAAAGGACAAAGGATTAGTGACTCAAGAATTTCATTCCGTCTTCCTTCCTCTCCTCCACATCTACCTTCATCATCTTTTCTTTCGTTATCATCACGACAACGGGGGCAATGAAAGGAGATTCGTCGATCTTTGTCCATATTCTTCGTCATGCTAACAAGTGTGAAAGACAAAAATCGATGATATTTTTCCTCTTCTGTCCTCTACAAGCCACTTCTGATTCTGTATGCAAAGTATGAAGGTTCTCGGCTTTTGGCATCCTCGTGATGGACGAAAGCCTTTTGAATAAAATCAAATATGTTTTGAAAAAAAATTCTCTGGGGTCTTGAGTGATCAGCTGCTAATGCTCACTCTAGTAAACTTTGATGTTACATGATTTTTCTTGTTAGTAATAAAAGCCTACTGTGATCTCTGTGTATTCAGTGTGTGGACAGTACTGTCAACTTTTCTGTGCTGCTTGTAATTTATATTGTTTTGGTTTTGTTCTACTTGCCTTGCCCTTTTGTTTCCATAAAACTCAAAGTTTTCACGGATCTGACTTGTATTACTCAGTAACAAGTTTCTGTAAAACTTATAAAATTGAAATAAAGACATAATCACAGCTGACCATTTAGTTCTGTGTTTTTCCATGTCATGTCCCTGTATGATCGATGTCCTTATTTTTCTGTCATATTTTTCGATGACCACCTTTTAGCATTGCCTTTTAATACCAAGAGATATTTTCTTTCTACTGTTACATGCTTATTTATTTAAAAACATTTAACCAAGGAATTATTTAGGCTGATAATGGGGGCTTAATGTAAAGGAGACACAAGATATTCTTTATTCCTTTTTTACTGCCTTGTTTACTTTACTTCAGCATCCCTGGCCAGGGAAGAAATACAAATCCGTTTTCCCCTAAAGCAGTTAAATTGAAATATTACCGCTGATATTTGCGGATGAAAGCATGTAAAAATTTAAAAACTTGAAGAAAAGAAATCAATTACTAAGTAAGGAGTGTTCGTCTGAGAGCTAACAGGCAATAGACAATGAATCATTTTAGAACAAAAACACGCCAGCAAAATTCTAGTGTTTTCGATCTTAGGGTTTTTACAGCTAATAACAGAAATGAAATAAAGGCTAGTGTTTCATGCTTGGTGATAAATTTAATTTCAAGGTATCGAAATAACTGAAACAATTTTCTTACAGACTGTTGGAGCCATTCCACAAAAAAACACCATAAATCTCTTTTTGAGTATACAAGTAAACAAGCATGACATTTCTTTTACATGTATTTTCCTTTACATTATCCTGTATTCGTAGCTGAAAAATCTTTTACAGAAATAAAATTATGCTGCTGCATACAATTTTGTATTATATTTATAACTTTCACATACTGTTGGTCTGGTTCCCCACCAAGATTAATTCAGAGACTGGGATGCCACTGTCACCTGCCCTGTGTGTGCCAGACGTAATAAAGTTATACAGACAAATAACATTTTTTTATTTCTTTTGTGGATCGATCTCATCTAAAAAAAATATGCTAGAGCACAGATGAAATAGGAGATAAAATGAGGAAAAAATGTGTCCACTTATCATCCGGAGAAAGTGATATTAGTGGATAAAGTTGACAGGTCACGAGAGGTCAGGTCTGTGAGGTCACAGATGGTTTAGTGATCTACACTGCAACCAATGGTGAGAATAACAGGAGTATGTATGTGTGATCCTATATTAATAAGGAGACAAAATCAACTTCTCCTGCGGGCATTCTTAATATCAAATGGTCGAATCAAATTAGCTCGAAAGGTCAAAATAATTTTCCTATAAATGTGCATTAAAAGGTTACAGTTACACAGAAAGCCAGTCTAACTGTTAAATTACACAACAATCCCGTTTCTCTTACATTTCCTGAAGCTAGCACGATGAATTTATGAAAATTGCCTTTGATTGCCATAAGAGAAGATTTGGATGTCGATTTAAAACGATTTTTCCCAGAATTTCACTCAAATGACATCCGTCCTGAGGTCAGGGTATCAGAGGTGAAGTTAATGATAGCCTCCACCATGGTTTGCACATGTTGGATGGAGAGTATTTTGCACTAACTCACGATGAAGTCGAACACTTCTGAACATAATTTCGCTGTTCCCTAATTTTAGATGACAGTTCACAACAACACTTGGTCATCCATGCAGCTGATGGACTAGTTAGTCCCTCTGTGTAGCAAGTATTTATCAATATATGTAGCAAAACAAGAAGAAAGAAAAAATCACAGGTGAGAAACTTAAGCTTTAATAGTCATTTTCTCATTTTCTGTACCTGCGTGAAAATATCGCCGAAAGTTAGAGGAGGAAACGGAGGAATAAGACAAGGATTAAAAAAAAAATAGAAGAAAAGAAAAGCTAACCGAACATAATCCTCAATTAAAAGACACTTTTTCCCCAACAGGCAAATCCTAGAGAATTACTCTCAATCGTATGTGACATTATAGCTTCGTTTTTACTCCACTGTTCTTATTTTGGTTTTTAACATGTGGCGCAGATGAGCTGCTGCCCTATTTTAGAAATTAAATTAACTTAAAAAAAAAATAAAACCAGCGAGTGAAAGTTGAGAGAAGCACGTCTGGACTATTTTTGCCCATTACGATAAGTGGACATGTCAGCTGATACACTTACACTTTATTGCCGTTCATATTCTGCATCTTGCAAGTGTCGTACTTGCCTGACTAGTAAAATTCTTGAGTCGCAGAGTTCTTCTGAGGTTAAAAAGTTATTTCAAACACTGAATTTTTACTTCTTTAAGTAAAGATCTGCTAATTAAGAGTTTGAAAACGTGTGTTCATACATCTCAATCTTATTGTCAATAAAACATGTTTTTTTTAAAAAAATAAATGCTTCAATATATTATTATTTATAAATTATAAGCGATTAAAAGGTAAAAGAACCAGATGACAGTAAGGTCGGTGGGAAACGAAATGTCACGTGGCTTACTTATCTCAGGGCCTATCCCCTTCTCTCCTGCTACCTTACCTTCTCCAGTCCTCTAGAGAACCAGATCCCCATCCACATATGGATCAAAGGGAAGTAAGCTGCGTCCCTCTGGTCTCCAAACGACTGGTGTGCCCTCCATGAGCTTTGGTCGCCACGGCTTTAATCCCGAGTTTTCCTCCCTCCCTTGATAAGCAGCTTCATTATGTACATGTCTCTCTTCTGAAAAAAGTTCATTCACAAGAATTTTCACTGTCTCATCGCCTGGAAATAACTGCCGTCTAGGTTCAGTGGAGTGTCTCACCCAGCCACGACGATAGCGCCATCTTGATTCAGTCTGTTCCGGTCGTCGTCTTGGAACATACGGGCTTTTTAGGTTAGTCAAATGCCTTTTCCAGCTTTGAAGCTATAGGATTCTTAAAGTAGTTGAATGTCGTCTTTAGCTTTGAAGTCATGGAACTTTTACTTTCGTCAAAGACCTTCTTTACCTTTGAAGCTATCAGCGTGTGAGATGATCTGTCGTCGGCTTTATCTTCGATACCTGCTTATTAACTTTTCGGGAATTCCGTTGAATCACTTTGAAGTATTTTTTCATCAACACAAATCTGCTTGACAGTTAAAAGTCGGATGTGTCTTAGAAACGTTTTCAAAAATTTCATTAATTCACTTTGAGATATTTTCCATTTCGATAAACATACGCCAGTGAATAGTCAGACTCTTACACTGTAGTGCCATCAATACTAATGTGAACACTAGGAGACTTTTTAGTTTTTTGGTTTTTTTTACAAAAAACGAGTATCAACTTTTAAATGTCTTATATTTACAAAAGCAAGAACTCGCTGTCCCTCTTTGTACTCATGACCTCATTGAAAGCCGAAGTCAAACAATTTTAGGAAAACATCAGAAGCATGTTCACCAATATACAAAACTATTGGCGCGACTTAGCCATGTCCTTTAAAGCATAAGAGAAGAACAGACGAGTGGACGGGTGATAGAGAGAGAAAGAAGGAAAGAAGAAATGACATTCATAAAGAGTGAAAGCACGATAACTACAAAAGTCTTCTCAAACAAAAGATGTCAGAAACGTTCCAGAAGGTTTAGACAAAGACTGACCCAAAGTGCGTTCAAAATGTCAAACGTGGACAATGCCTTTATAAAGTTCACCACAACAATCTCTCATCTCCAGAGACGAGCTTCTTGTCATCGGCAGGGCCAGACCTTCCAAGTGGGGAGAAATTTTCTGAAGTTCCTCCATTATATCCAACACGTCTTGCTCCAGAACAGCTGGCGAACAACAACATCCGTTGACACTTCACAACGACAGCAGACGTCGAGTCCTCCTTGTCCACAGCCTGGCTTTCGATTGGACACCAGAAGTCCTTCTGTGGGTCCACAGACTCCCAGAGCGATGTCCCCTTCCTTCTCTCTTTCTCCCTCTTCTCTCTTTTCAACGGACCGAGAAAAATGAAGTGTTGGTCCTTCAGTGTAGCTTATTTGTTTTCTTGGGATCGAGAACACTTTTGAGGGGAAGCAGACTTTCACAACTGCAATTGTATGAACTTTTCCTGTCCAACTTCTCTCTCATCATCTTCTGTTTACGCGAATCATTTAATAGCCTACTCAGATTGTATGAAGGAAAGAAAAGGCGGCCGTTGGCTAGGTAAACATGCGAATGGTTTTGTTCGTGTGTTTGAATATTTGCTTGTAAACTTAAATTTGTATACATATAAGATTTCAACAATTTATCTTCCTACCAGCTACCCATCCCTTCCCTCTTCCGCACTTTGTGCTTAACCGAATTACCTTCACTTACCCGGGGTACTGTCTAACTAGAACACATACCCTTTTCTCTCGCCACCCTCGTCTGTCGACTATTATTTAGCGAAAAAACGACTAAATATTTATATTTTACTTTCGCGTGCAAAGCGTGCAGCAGATGTTGCGGTTTATTCTTTTTATAGAAAACACGATGAAAGCAGCTCCCACCAGAAAGTCAGATGACAGGAAGGCAGTCAGCCAGAAGCCGTTCTCTGTAACTCTGGCTATCCATCTCACATGACAGCCACATAGTCACCCAGGAAGCCACGTCTTCAGTCATAGGCCATGAGCCTGGAACTGTATGACTATGGACTCTAGTCTTTACATCTCGACTTGAAACACACACACACACACATATACAGGAACACACACACAATCTCTCTCTCTCACACACACAGAGGGAGAGAGAGAACTTAGGAAAGCAACTGGGAGGAAAATTTTCAATTTACAGATTGCTTGTAATAGACGCTCGTCGTCCCCCCAGTGGGAAGATGTCTGTCCCCGACAACTTCGGAAATAAAAACAATATCATTCATATCGTTTTAAAAAATGAACCTTTTAGACATTGCCCGTTGTTTTTTGTATAACTCAGTCAACAGCACAAACCCAGCTTCACAAAATATAGATTTACGATTCGACCCGGCATTTCCGAAAGGAGCTTTGGCAGCAGGTGTTACCTCGCAACCGCTGCAAAACTACTTTCAACGGTTGTTTGGAAAAACAAATTCACGTGTCGCGTGACCATGGCAGGTGATCTGTAACCAGGACAAGGAATGGAGGGCAAAGCAACCTTTCAATGCAGATACGAGAAGAAAAAAAGTGATCTCCCCTTTTCCCTGGACCACAAACACTTGGAAGGTGGCTCTCTTGTCCTTGGAGTAACTTTGCTAAAGTCTCTCTTTCTCTCTCTCACTCACAAACTCTCACACACACACTTTCTTACTTTCCAACCAACAGTTCGTTGCTACAGACAACAGGCTGGAGCATGCTTGTTATGAATTATCTCCCTCGATTACCTTTCCTCGTCGTCTGGGTTGCCTGTTTATTTCTTGAATATATCCCAGCTTGTGGCTCTGGATGTGCCAAGACAAACTCTTGCTTGTAATAAATAAAAGATTTATTCCGGGTATGGGGCATGAGGTCGAGAGAGATCTGCGTTTCTCCTCAATTTCATTTCCATATTTAATCATTGTCTACATCTGTACTTCGACTGACACTTTTATTATTTGCGGTTATATGGCTTTAACTATTTTTTTATATCTCTTGGAATCATCTTTCCTCTGATGCTGACAGGGTATGGTTAGTTTCTTCTATTTATAATAGCAATATTGATAAATTATTTCCGATAATACGTTTGTGGTTGTGTGCCGTTGGTTACAGCTGTAATCACAGACCTCCGGTGATTGATGATTGTACCCACGACACTTTGTTGTTTGTTGTTTTATCTTTGTCTGACAATCGCTTCGTCTTAGCAGTTTGCTTGAATGAAACGGGAATTTTGCCAGACTTTGAAGTTTCAGCAATGCAGTTGTGAGGGCCACACTACCGGCATTTCATTGCAATACTGGGTGGATGGATACCCATGGCCGTTCTTAACCAGATAAATTGTGGAAAAGTCAAACCTCCAAGGTGCCTTCCAGTACTATTGACAAACGTACTGGCAATGAATTGTCATACTTGGGCTTTGCTTGGCATGCTGACCATTCCAATATCTTCAATCTTCCTAAAGTAAGCCCCAAAGCCACTAGTTTCCTGCGATTCTCTTGGCCATCAGAACAACTTTGCCAACGTAATCATAATGATCGTCGATGTTTGCCCGGTTGATTAGTGCCTTTGATGATATTTTTTACAATACCATAAACTTGTTTCTCGTTATTTTCCACAATACCGTCAACTCTTATCTCGTTATTTTCCAGTTCCAAATATTTTCCTTTATTTTTTGATGAATTTATTTTGAGATGAAGACCAGGACCTTAGTTAACTGTCACGCAACGACTCAAACCTGAAATGGTTCATGCAAAGGATGCTTCTTCCCGTTGTAATCATTGTTAAAGCGCCTGCCAACGCTCAGCATCCTCAGTCAGCAAAGAGAACATTTTGAACAACTCCGATCCCGACATTCCATATGTGATCCCCCAGTCTGTTCAATCAACACCTTCCACGTCTGGGTAGAGTGTGATATATGGTGCTGGGGTGGGATGGAGGGATTGAAATGGGGAGGTGGCTGAGAGATCGATTGTCTGGATTATCTGGTGAAGTGACAAGATGGACATCATCGCCCTTCACGCCTTCATCGCTGGCAGTGCACCCACTGGACCTGTAATTTCCCTCCGCAAATAAAGTTAGAGTTCCCCAACGCTTTCTGACCTCACGATGAAGTTCTGCGTTGCAGATGGTGGACAGGGTGAGATTAAAAATAACCGCATTGCATGGTGGGTGGACAACGATTTAATAGCGCCTTCTTCAACTCCAGCAAAGCTACAACTGCGGGCGACCAAAGCAATGAGGTTGTTTTTTTTTTTTGAAAAAAAAAGCGGCAGCTGATGTCGCAGGGTAAAATTACGGACGATTGCCTCATCACGGTATTAGGCACTTTAACTTATTAATGCGACAGCTGGGAAATCAATTATTCTTGAAGACAATTAAAGAAAAAAAACTTTGAGAGAACATTTGATTTAACCAAGTTATTAAGCAAGTCAAGACATTACCGACGTGTTTGCTAGTGCGGGGACTTGAGCCACTCCTGTGTGGAAGCAAAGCAACCTCAGAATGGCCCGTGAGGGTGTAATTTCAGACATTCGCTTCAATTTTAGGACAGACATTTATTAAACACATACGTAATAATTACGCCTGCTGTTTGTGTGAAAATGTTTTGCTTTTCCCACAACCTGTCTCTCTACCCTTCTCTATCCGAATGTCGTTCTTGCTTTTGCTTTTTGTTTCGCGTGTATTGTGTATGTGTGCGCGTGTGTGTGTGTGTGTGTGTGCCTGCCTACACGTGTGTATGTGTGTGTTTGAGTGTGTGTGGGTAGACGTGTTTGTATGAGTACGTGTGTGTAGGGGGGGGGAGTGGTGGAGGATGGGATGTGAACCGAACTCTTTTTTTTTGTTTCCTTGTTTCCGCGGTTCTTTAACGTCCCCATTCCACTGATGATCATCAGTTCAGATCTCGTTTCCGCCAGGCTGTTCTTTTTCCACCTGCATCACCTTTTTACATTGCCAGCTGCTTTGCCATGATACAACCTTAGTGCTGGCTTGAAATATCATTGCTCCAAAAGCAGTCATACCTCATATCTGCTTCTTCCCAATTTTAGATACCTCTACCTCGAGGCTTGTAAAAAAAAAGGAATACATCCCATGGTATACACAATGGCACTGTGTTGGCCTTGTCCTGATGTTACTTCAAGTAATGACCCCATTCGCATTCTAATGACCCCATTCGCAGAAAGAATCCCAAAGAGGCAGGAGCAAACACAGAAATTAAACCAAAAACACTCAGTGACCTCCGAGGTCTGTTCCTGTCATTGCGAGAGAAAGTTCCATTCCTTCCGGTCTAGAGCCATAGCCTGAGACAGCTTAGCCTCCAGAAATGCAGTCTGGCTGGAGAGAAAAGAAAATGGTCTTTGCAGCTGCCATTTCGTATTCGTTTTGGCTAACAGACGACTGTGGGGGACGCACTAGATCACTGTCTTTCAGCTTAATTACACCCTGTAGAGTAGGTCGCACCCCGCGGGTGGTGACAATGTGAACATCTCCACTGTTCAGAGAAGAAAGGCAATGGCCAGGCCGAGGGAACAGTTGAGAGTGGGCGGCAAGGCAAGGAACTACGACTGGCAGGAGTAATCAGCGCTGGTGTCAAAAAAGTGCAAATGGCCAGAAACAAGAACTTGGTGGTTGCAAGACTCGGAAGCCATTCTTTACAACAGCAGCGCCTACACTGCAAAACTTGTTTCTGGACCACTTGCGTGAGGAATGTGCATGTCTTCTCGTGCTGCACAGCTATTGCAAGGTTTGTAAAGGCAACGGACACTACGGAGCTTTCGTGTGTGAAACTGAGACACAACTCATACATCCTACTTAAAGCCTAATACGGGAACATCTGCAATCACCTTCCAAAACAGCCCAAATCTTGAAGGCCAGAGTTCGCATCTCGTCCAGGAGCTCACAAGCTTCTTTCTGCATGTGACTACTGCTCGCCCTCGGTTAATCATCAAGCTTTAACAACAACAACAACAACAACAACAACAACAACAACAATAATAATAATAATAATAATAATAATAATAATAATAATAATAATAATAATAATAATAATAATAATAATAAGTTACTTTGTACAGCGCTTTTTCCCCCACCATTAAGGGCGGGTTCAAGGCGCTTTACTATAAAGAAAAGAAAAACATGTTTTGGTTCCTGTGCTCCTCCCTATTGTATTAACTCATGACAGCAGGCAGAACACAGCTGGGTTAGTAATGTCCCTGCCCATGACAGACTGTTACTTAGAGAGTAAACAGCTTGCCAAGCGGATTTGCCCACTGGCAGGATCTGACAGTTAGGTCAAGAAAATACCCGATCAGTCGAGGCTCAGACCAGCAACATCCGCACACCCCAATGGCAACCTCAGGGTTGGAGCGAAGAAAATTTACAGCTGGAGGTAACCCATCATTAGGCTGAAAAAAAGAAGAAACAATCAATGGAACGTGGAACGTTCCAGCACTACGCCAGTGCAGCAAAGAGAGAGAACTGGAGAGTTCGCGAGAACTCGTGAAAACCTGATGGACAGGCATTGGGGAGAGAACAATGAATGAAGGGTGAGAAGATCTTGTAGAATGGGAAAGATATCAAGTAAGAACATGTTGTAGCAATGATTATGCGAAAGAAAGGGCTGGAACTTTGGCCAGCTGGGTTCTCCCATTTACATCCGCATCTTGGCCATTCCTCACGATGTTACCGTCATCAAAGACGATGCTTCACCATCAAACCACTAAGACAAAGAAGCCTAAACATTCCACCATCAGCTACATCATCCTACAGCAACGAAGGACATTCTGTGGTACATGAGGACACAAATGCCAAGATCAGCCCATGTACTTAGTAACAAGACAGGAATGCGAAGAACGTTTCCTTTAGAGTAATGAAAGACAAAGATCAAAGACTCGCAAAATCCATCGACTTCTCCATGCCCAGTAATAACCTGGGACGGCTAATTCGCACTTTCAAGATTATTCTTTTTTCCAATAATCAGTTTGAATATATTCTGCTGTCATGGCGATTCAAGTCTAAAGTCAATAAAGTTGAAAAAGGTCACACAAGAAAGTCGCTATGACCTCTTCCTGTCGAGCATAAAACTGAGGCTGGAACACAGGAACCACTTCTACAGCTGCGGAACCCACCTATTGGGAGATTTCCAAAGCCTGTATTGGAGGCAAATTTGCCAACCTGAGCACGTTGGAAACATCACAAAGCTGAAGCTCTCAACCTCTGAAAAGTAGAGAAAGAGTTCCATCTCTGCGACAGAAAGACGCACTTGAAAAAAGGAGAAAAGGAACAAAATTTAGCTACCACGTACACACTTGTCAACAGAGAGATGAATAGGAAACTGAAGGTAGTCAAGGAAAACCTAATTGATGGCCAGTGCCACATCATACGAAAGGAATCTTTATAATTATTGTAGCACTCGTGCGATGCCTTGTTAATTTGCGATAGAAAGGAAGATTGAGTGAAAACTTTGATAATAAGACGATAAAAAAACCACAGAAACAGAACGATATATGTTTTATAAATATCATCATCCATCTTTTGAGTGATTCCAGTTGACTACCAGACTGTGTTGGCCTGCCGGTAAAACTCGTAATTGTGGCGAGGAGGAGGAGGAGGAGGAGGAGGAGGAGGAGGAGGAGGAGGAGGAGGAGGAGGAGGAGGAGTGTGCTATGATAGACCTGCTGCTGACGACACCAGGAAGAACATTTCCTGTCGACTTCTGTGTCCGGCACTTAACATAGCAGTTGCCGTTTGCTGCTTATCTCCCCTACATCTTCCCGTCGACACTCAGCTGCCATCGTGCAGTAACATCGATCAACGATATTTCCCGATGTCCGGAGTTTGTTTACCGACACAACACATGGACGAACTGTGGTGGTGATCTTTTGTTTCGCCAACAGTCCTCGCTGAGTGCTGGCCAGACCATGTCTTCAGTCCTCAGGTTCCCTCCTCCACCATCACATCTCTTAGACAACACACAGACCTATGTCACACACTAGTAACTGGTGCTGCCCCCTGCAGCTATTATCAAGAATAAACACCAGTGATAGATTATGACTGGGGTATAATTTGCCAGCTTCCGGATGGCGGCTTGTGGGTGTTGTTAGGAAGACGAACGGGGACCAGGCTCCATCCCGTAGTGACGATGGCTCTGACAGCACAGAATAATGATGACTCACTTCCCATTCGAGGATTTGCTGAGTATTATCATGGATTTCTCCTGCAGACAACTAATGTTTAGTTGAAGGGCGATGTCCTGCACAGCAGCGAAAAAAAAAGGCAGACAAGGAGGAAGAAAATAACAAAAAAGACAAATAAAAGACAGCAAGGTAAGGAAGAAAAGAAAGAAGAGGCTTGTGAGGATCATCGAGCTATGGCCGTGACCACAACTGACAGAAGACTCTCATGTCGATGTGTATACATTGGAGAGATGCTGAGAGTGTTTTTTACTCCTCAGAGAGATGGCTTGTGCATCTCCAGTTGCTTACAAGTGTTTTTCTGTGAGCCACAGTAGCTGATGAAGGAGGCTGCATGGTGTGAGACTTGTTTGTTCAACAGTTTTCCTTTACTGTTTGGTTTGTTGACTATCGGGAAGCTTAGCAACACGTGACACGCCGGTGGATGTTAAGGGAGACCAAAGGACTGGAAAGAGAAACTTTTTTGTCAGCAGCAGTTTCACACCCATGCCATCAAGATAAAATATTTTTGTTGTTAACAGTCAGGCTTGCCGAGGAACATCTGTGTCATTCGACTGCAATAGAATTGTTTATTTTCAGGCTTTGTTTAGATATCCGTGACAATAAACAGGGCTGGGCTGGCTTGTGAAAACTAACTCTTCCAATCGGATGAAGTTTTATTTTGATGGCGTGGGTCAACAGCAAGAGAGATAACATTTTATTGATGTCAAGCTGGTAATCTGATCTTTTGTGTTCTCTGCGGTCACATACACAGAAAACACTGCATCAGGTAAGCTACAGAGTAAACAAAAACTGCTGAATCCGGTATGATTTTAATTACCATTACCTAGATAACTTCTATTTCAAGATACATGGCTGTTATATTTGTTCTATTTTATTAAGATGTACCAATTTTGTGCTTAAGGCTGGTAGTTTACAGCAGAAATTATCGTTTCCGCCGAACAATTTGAATTCTTATCCCCTGATCCATTATTTTTTTTTAAACTTTAATTATCTGATCGATGTTTCATTGTTGATGTCTGTCGCCATTTATTGTAAGTGTCGTTCTAATTCACACCTGAGTTGACTCCTCAGTACTTCGTCTGCGCCACTGTTTGAAAACGCACCAGATTCTCTCACTTGTTATCTCCCTTCGCCCATTGCAATCTCTCCATCAGCGGATTACTGCTGAAACCTTTAAGTGGTGGAGGGATAAACAGGAAAGGTGAAATTCGAACGCAGCAGAAGCTGTTAAACTTGAAAGCAGACCCGAGTCTGATGTCCTTATCAGTAGCTTTTTGTTCAGATCCCTAAACTTGTCCACCATAGCATGTATTGAGCGGTTAAATGGAATTCTAAATGAGAGTTGTCTGACCATGGATTGTATTTTTTTGTTGTCTTTGTTAAAGGCAAAGAATTGGGAAAGACAATAGCCCACAGACAAAATATCTACATTTGTTTTACTCGTTTTAGACGATGGCACATCTTTAAGACATCATCATAAACTTTCTTCCTACAATTTAAATTTCAGATAGCCCGTAAAAGTTGAAACTTGTACAGAAATGAACAAGTAAGCCTTGAAAATAATTCCAACATTCATACCTCGATAACAATCTTAGATAAAAGAAATTAAGTGTATTTTGTCTGTGTCCTGGTATTTCTCACAAAAGAAGGATTGAAGACAATGAGAAAGATAAAAGCAAGCTTTAAACCTAATGAATGGAAATAGTGTGTAAGTAACTGTGTAGAAAAAACGAGTACAGAAGATACTTCATGTTTCATACTTTTCTCTTTTGGATGAAAATTGAATTAAGCCTTTTTCTGCCTGTTTGATCTCTCCCATTTCGCCACACACACATATAATTATATAAAAAATAAACACAAATTCACGGGTACTTTACTGAGTATAAATCCTAGTAAATAACTCTGTAATACAATTATTTTTACACTTTTATGTAGAAAGGCTTTTATTTTTCCTGTTTTCCTATGTCGTTCTGTATCGGAAAAAAGAGCTTTTATGTTCTAAGATTCCAATTCACTTTACTGAACACGTTTCAACAATCTTCTTCCTTTTAGTGAACAGCTCTTCAACGATATGTATCTTTTACAAAACACTTATTCGACTCTCTGCTTCCTTCTGTGAGCAGTTGTAACATCATTTGTCCATTTTGTGAATGATGTCTAACATTGTACACTCTTCTGTGAACACTTCTTTAACATTTTGCTCCCTTTTATAAACACTTGAATGATTCCACCATTTTTATACACCACTTTGTCCCTTCTAGAAAGAGTTCTTTAACGCTTTGGTATCTTATGGGAAAAAGTCTTTATCTTTAAGTAGATTAAACAATTCAGAGTTTTGGAGAAAACTTCAATGGTTTGTCTACCTTCTGTGAACGCTTCTTGGAATTTCTCTGTTCTACAAATTCTTTTTCAAAATTTTAATCCCTTTTATAAATAGTTCTTCGAGGACTGCGTTACTTCTATTAAGAATTCAAAGATTTGCGTCTCATAAGTGAACACTTCTTCAGATTTCTGTCCTCTCATCTGCCAACACTTTGACAGCTTCCTGCAGTCTCCTCCTCTCTTCCCTAAGATGTCAGCAGATGTAAGGTCGAGAAGCTGGTCCCGACACCGGAAACAGGAGTGGTGGGCACCAGTTGAAACCTTGGAGAGGTTAGAGGTCTTTAACCGCCTTTTGATTCTCGCGGGACTTGCGGGAAAAACACTCTGTGGGCAAGAGGTCTCCCCCTACAGATGAAGGTGTGGTTGACAGGAGTCGTTCGCTCCAGCAAACTTGGAAAAGACCTTCGTGCGTCATGCCATGTCACGTGCTTCCTGTCGCCTGGCAGCAGCAGAAGCAGCTGTTCTGGCCGCCCATTGATTTTCTTTGCCTTTTGATCTCTTGCTGTTGTCTTTGATGAGTCGGTTTGGGACATTGCCAGTCCAGCGACTGTAGCAGGCATCTCTAAAGAATATATTTCTCCCGCTGTTCTAAGCGGGTTCATTTTTCTTTCTTTTTCTCTTAAATGTTTATTTTAAGCTCAGTTTAATATTAGATGTGAATTTTTATAATACTGAGTAGATATTTTCTGTTTTTTCTCCAATTTCTGTTTTTGGAAAGGAAAGGCAAAAAATGTGTCAGAAGTTATGCCGCCTTGCTCCATTTTCAGAAAACAAGACCCTGTTAAGCAAACCTGCAATAACAATGTCTCAATTCCAGAACAACTGAGTTCTGTTGGCTGTTTTGTGAAAGAAAATAATCCCGACTAAATGGAAAAGCTATTCCTAGCGACACTACATGCACTGTGTAATGAGCTGTAGACGGATGTAACAATTTCCTGCAGTGATGTGTGATTAGGTCGACAAGGGCAGATAACTGCATGCTGAGAAGGGAAGACAATCAGCTCGTGCCACATGGTTATTTATCAGAGATCGAGTACTCCATTTCTTTACATCCCTTTAAAAACATACCTAGAAACCCCGAGCACAATGAAACGAAGTAGTGTGCGTATTCTAACTCCATGTCAAGAAAAATAAATCTCCGTGGTGAGACATCAATGTGGAGGGATCCCTTCAACTATTTTTGTGCTATAGATATTTTTGATGAAAGTGATTCAAAAGCAAATATAATCCGGTTTGGTGTATTTGATGAGAAAAAGCAGGAAAAATAATTACTATCTATTTTAAGGTTACCTCTACTTTAAGCTTTATACTCGTTGACCTATGGCGTGATAATAAAAGAGGATAAACAGATGAGAGTGGCTTGAGAGTTAGTAAATAGGAATTTTAATTTCAAACTGATAATTGAATATACATGTAGATATGCAATGCCACTACTACTACTAAGAAAGAAGAACAAGAAGAATTTTGAGTTTATCTCCATAACTCTGATCTTGAACTATTTCGGTCAAAGGTCGTCTTGTTGTAAAAGTACCTTCGTTAAGAATAAAGTTTTTACTGGAAAATTCTTTCAGCTATACAGAAGTACTTATGTATATATTTCAAGAGCTTAAGTTGGTATACGCTTCACATTTCTGACGTGTGCTGTCTGCAGGCGAAGTACTCGAGAGAAATGTCACGTGGTTGTGTGCTGAGCCCTGGCACTCCGTCACAAACAAGGTGACATTTCTGCCGGCATCTCGCAGCCTCTGTAAATGTCACGCTGACCCTCCGGTGCACATCGGGGCTTCCGTGCATGCGCAGATAAAGTCATCGATCAGCGATGGTCACAAGCTACGTCACGACCGTTGGTGACCCACGTTGGTGACGAAAGAAGCCTAAAAATAGCGTCTTTGTAACATTATCACGCTCGCAACATTACAACCGTCTACAACTGTGACGTCATAAGGCTGTTATGCTGACTTGCGAGCCCATGAACTGTGCAATGAATCTGTTAATGCAACGAAGAACAATTACTTCTGATGATGAATCATCCTACCATCAGCGCAATACTTGAAAATAAAGGTCTCGGTGACTAAACAGTCGCTGGGGCAATGAACTGTAGAGTTGATCATCATGTCTAGAGCTCCTCTGTAGCGAGGGATTTTCTGTTTTCCTTGACCCTCCCTTGATGAAGATATTCTAGTTTTAGAATTGATCAGAAGGAAACCATCTCCCCGCTACTGTTCTCCCTTCGGCATTAAATTGTATTATCAACCAACGACAGAACACCTACGGATCTTAAAGGCTTAACCATAAAATATCTATGTAACAATCCTAGGATAGAAGAAGCTTATCTCTTGGAATTCTTCAGGAAAAATCGCAGCAAGGACCTCGCTAGAATCCCTAAGGCAACCATTTTTGGTAAGAGAAGCAGAAGATAGCATCTGTTTTAACTTTGCTGCAACATAAGCAAGGAGGCAGGCGAGAGTCGTGCGTGGTATTCCAGAGGGACAAGTCTCATCTTTTCCCGCCAGCATCTCGAGAACAAGGCCAGGAGCGAGGACAGAGATTGGTGAGAGCGAGTGGGAAATGACACATGGGAGGTGACCACGAGATGCTGGGAGACCCGTGCTAGAGTACAGCCGACACGGGATGTGGTTTCCCATTTGCTTACCTCCCCTTCCTCGGGAAGGTAGGAAGCAGCTCCGAAGACTGAAGTCAGACGACACGGTCAGGAGGCCCCCCAGGCACCAGAAGAAATGAGCACTGGAGAACAGACCCCTTGCCCCAGCTACTACTCAGAAGTTTACTTGTATTTTAAAGGAAAAAGATTTCTTCACAGACTACAAGTTTCCTGTAACTAGTTATCAATTTTCCCCGAGGAGTTATTTACCTTTAGAACCGGATGTTCCAGAGGTCAACCGGTGACGCGTCAGTTATCGTTGCTGAATTATCGTTTATATCTTTTGTAAAAGCGTTTGGTGGTGCAGCTCTGTATCTGGGGGTATTCGCCATATTTTATAACACCTGTGAAGAATTGCTGTCCTCTCTGTCCGAGCCAGTGAGCATTTAATATCGCAGTCCTAATAAAGTCTCGCTGCTAAGAAAGTTATCTCCTTTGCCCGAGTAAAAGAATTCAGTCCCTTACCTTCAGGTAGTCGCAAATCTTTATACATCTCCTGAATACTGTAACCGTGGTTTAGTTTTTTTCCTGGGCAATCCAACTATGCATTTAAATTACACATTCAACGGGTTAGGCCTTTAAAGATTATCCTCCGTGATTATTTTATCTTTGGCAGAATTATAGAGCAGGAAGCCATGGCACTTATGAAAGTGGGACAGAAAAGTTGTTTTTTTTCTCGCAGTCGCGGTGAGTGAACATTTCAGGCAGTTCTGATTGTGCTTATCCGCCAAGTCTACACCTGCTTTTCTCCTCGGATTTTATTTGTTTTGTGTTAACACTCGTGATTACAATCACACAGCGAGGAGAAGTTGCTGCAGCTGTACTCAGTGTGTCTTTCTAGCTATTCATCCCACTTGCCTCAACTCGGCGGATGATAAAAGATTTAGAAAGCAAATGTGATCACTAGGTAAAAGAATAATGAAAGAAAGGAAGAAAAAGTAAACACAAATTATTTCATTAATAAATAAGAGAATAGGGAGAGGAAAGAAAGACAAGAAATGGGACTGAATAGAAAGCATTTTTTTTTAAAACTAGACAATTCAGCTATTCTTCTCCGTCTGTACATCCGACTGAACTATTGATGCCACTCGCCAATTCATAAGACTCCGGCGGCTTGCTGCTGTTCACAAACGGTTGGGTTCCTAAGGGAACAAAAGAAAACTACTTGGAAACACTTCTTTTTGCATTTTTGTTCCCTGAGATTACTTGAGAGGAAGAGCACCGTCCTCAAATTTAATTGCTATGAAAATATCATAAGAATATTCGGTATTGGTTAAAGGTAAAGAGATATATTTAAACTGATTTAGCGAGAATAGCACATCAATTAATTTCTGTGGTAGTATCAAGACTAGAGAATCAAATAGACAACCAGAAACATCAGACAGCTATGACCAACAAATTTAAACCATGGATTTTACATGGAAAAGCCCCGGGACACAACTTGAACAGGTCACGTGAACCTTTAGATATGACTCTACATCATGTCTTGCATCTTTAGACAACATGTCGTGGAGGACCAAGGGAGGGAGAAAAACTAGGCTGAAGAGAAGAGTCTCCAGTTTTCAGAAACCGGCTTTCATTATATTGCTATGATAACAAAGAATACTCAGTCCATGTTTATTTACGTATGCATGTTTGTACGATGTATTACAGTATCATATAACGCCTTCCCTATATACAAATATTCACTTCTATATACTATAACTGGATTTGCTTGACTGTCATGACAACCTTAACATTGAGTCTCCAGTCGGTGATGGCCCAGCCAATGGACGACTGGTTCAGGACTGGGAAGTAATCAGAATGAGGACATAAAAATGACCAATTCGTTCCCTTGTGTCAGCTGTACTCAGAATGAAAGACTAATAATAAAACATCAGGAAGCGCATATTTTTGCGCCGTTGTCAGCAAGCGAGATCAACGCTGATGTTCCCGTGACTTTGGCGGCCAGAGCAGTTGACAAGAGCAGACAGGAGAAAACTTAATGTGAGGGGTACAGCTGTAAGGTGTCTTCATGTGTGTCTGGAATCCTTATTCCATTACCTGTCCATTACAGAAGATGAAGGAAGACAGCGCCATGACGCTAATTCCGTTACAGAAAATAGACCCGCAGTCTGTCTCTCCATACCACCAGCAGAGACAGAGACAGCCACCTCATGTTTGTGACGACTTTTCCTTCTTCTTTTGTCTGTTTTCCTGTCTTTGCCTGCAGCTGTGTGAATGTTTGGCTACAAATGTGCCGGTAACTGACAGCGAAAAACTTGAATTTCTTGGAAAGTTTTCATAACAATTTGTGTATTTTTGTAACTGTTGAAAATAATACTTTGACACATTTACAAATATATGTAAGTAAAGAGAATAGACGAATTAATGGATGAATGCGGGTGTGTGTGTGTGTGGTGTACAAGGGTTGACCACCAGCCACTTACCTCAAAAGAAACTTGTTGAATACCGGAAGAAATTTCTTGAGTTTCATAGTCTGCATGAAAGAAAAAGATAATAAAATCATTGAAAATAATATGTACAGAAATTCATACTTCTGTATAATAATAATATACAATAATATAGTGACATTTGTATAGGTCACAATAACATGATCATTACAGATATTGAAGCAGGAGAAGGCATCAGAACTGTGACTACAGTGAGAAACGGAAGGAAGAACTCAACTAAAGAGATTTTTGAGACAGAAGAATATTAGTGGAAGAAAGGTTTGAGACAGGAGGACATTAGTGGAAGAAAGCTTTCATTTGGGACTGGGAATTGAGAAGAAAGAGAATTATGGCAATTCGGGTTGATAGTCCAGATTTCAGTGAGTGAGAGTGCGTGCGAGAGAGATTATATGTCCGGCGTGTTTATCTTGGTGCTTCTTTTTTAGACACCACTAAGTGATATGTGTGCGAGCTGTCACTTCTGCTCCACACCCGTTAGGATCAGGGGGACACAGTGCATTACTTTTACATAAAAGTCTCAGACTAATAGACATGTCCCGCACAAACCAAACCTTTCACACGAAAGCTAATCAGGAGGAAATATTCCTTCTGTCGCCCACGTATTACTCGGGACCCAGTCTGGACAGATGAAAAGCAGGCGAAAATTGGCTTTAAAATGTGACTCCTGTCACAGCCTACGTAGAATAAACATCGGCATGTGGCCACAACCTTTACTCGTGCGACAGCCAGCGCCCTCTGGTTGTTGATCCAGCTGGTTGCCAAGGAAACGAAACAACATTTAAAAGGGGACGAGCTGAAGGGAAGAAATTTTGGAAGAAGTAGAAAGCGTGGATGCTCTGGGTGTTCAGAGGATGAGGATGCTAGAAGTTGAGCTGCTCGAGGCCTCGTGGTGCACGTGCGTGGAGCAACGCTGACCGTTGTACATCTGTTACATCCCTCGCATCCTCATCATCTAGTTTCTTTGTGTATTTATAGACTGCTGTCTTTCAGTTAGAGAACTTTGTGAGGAGAAAACCCTGTGACACAATTAAATTGAAATTGCGAAGTTCTCACTTGTAGAGCTGCATTCTGTGTGGAAACATTACTTGACCCTGGGACTTTTGCCATATTGGTATACAACAAACACTGGATAGCATCACACACACACACACAACACATTGACCAATGTAACAGAAAATTGCTTGCTGCACATTTTGCGCAATGGCCGCTGTCGTAGCAGACAGCAATGTCCACTTTCAAAAGATTAATGAAACCGCTCCATTGAAGCTTCTTTCGAAGTATTCTTGGAGACGATTGATTGAATCATTGAATTTACACGAAATACAATAAACAAGAAAGTCATATTACAGAAACTAAACTTAAGCTTCAAATATCACAAAGGCCTGATACAATCTCTTTCCATTGCTTCTATCGTCACAAACCAACCGTTCCAACCATAAAACGGTTTGCTATGGTGCCATTATATTTTGAGGCAGAGAAAAAAAGTAACAAAAAATGAACATGGTCATATTACAAGGACAACTACTAGCTATTTAATCCATCAGTAATTTTCCTAAAAGGAGCAGCCGCATCCTTGATGTGCGCAGTCTGTCAATCATACAGGTATGGAGAATATTTGTGTAATAATGATCTCGTTACTCGGGAAACTGATGGCAGGAGAAGATAACTAAGGCACATAATGATGAAAATGGTTTGTTGGTTATCTTCGAGGATATGGCCTGTGCAGATGGTATCATTATTACAATGTTCTACAGAAGCTATACCGGCACGCCAATACCAAGTCCTGAAAGTGGCGCTCACTTCTCATCTAGCTTTTTTAAGAACTAATCTGATATAAAGTTTATGTGTATTGATCACTGACTGATTTTAACAAATATGTTTCTCTATAAACACACGGTTTATTCATTCCCGTGTACTTGTCTCAAGATGTATCAGTTTAGCCTCAAAATACACCAGTTTACAACCACTTTATATACACAGAATCCGGTCAACCTCAGCAAGGGATCTGGATGTCTTGCTGCATTCTGCTCGGTCAGATCGTGTTGCTCCCTAGACCCCCACAAGGCAAACTTCAAAGTCCTTCTTTCATAAAATTTGTATTTCCATGGAGGGAACATTACAGATTTCGCTTTTGATGTTTCGTAAGGTTTTTTGTTTCGCTCAGCGTTTACAGAGTTTAGTTTCGGTGGAAACAGAACCAAAAACTGGCCATCTTGTGTGAAACAGGAGGTTATAGAAACTAGTTTACTACCTCCTCCTCTTGAGGCGGAGGGCAATATGCCACAATTTTGCACTATAAAGCTCGTGTCGATGCCCTACTGCTTTTATTTTTTTTAAGAAAATAAGCTTTGATACTTGCGCACATCTCTTTAGGGACAAACTACATTTACAAGATTGAACAAAAAGTTTTCTTCCTTAATATACTTCTCAGCTCACTCACGCTAGATGGTAATAAAAAATAACTAATCGATATAGAAAAAAGAGAGAGATAATGAGAGAGCTAGAGTACTGATGTCTACCCTTAATCGAAAGAAAAATAGTATGTACGAAAAACTGATTGTAGCTTTGTCTCCAAAATTACATAAAAATAGTTAATCAAGAGAATAATTAGTGGCTGACTACAAAAACAACCTAGATTGAAGTGACTTATTATACACAGATGAGATGTAGCACTTGTACACCTCAAGCTAACACTATTACAGAGACAGTGGACAAATGGCAAAAAGCCTGATTTAAGAATGTGCTGTGCAAGTGATACAGGCTAAATAAACTTTAAGTAAGTTTGTAAACGATAAATGTAGTCTCTTTAACTCACAAGTAGTAGAATATATTGTATGAAAAATGAAAGAGAATCAAAATGAGCAGCAAATATGCTGCAAGTGACATTCGCTCATTCTCGTCAAAAGTTTTTTTCTTCTGACAGGGGATTTAAATGAATAGAAATTAACTTTAATTAACTAACTTTAATTAACTAACCTTAGAAAATTAAAACGCCCTTTCTCATTCATTGTATACAATGATTTGACAGCACTCCTACAGCAAAATTAAATGCACTTGAACATCATATACAACGCTAAATGAGTAGTTATCAGCTTGGTTGTAGAGTCCATGGTCCAGTCTACGATTCAATGTAGAAATTGTTTACTCAAACAGCTCAATCAGTTGCTAAATTTTCATTTAAGAAATAAAAAAAGAAAATGATGACAGGGTCGAAACGACGAAAAAAAGAAGAAAATAAATCCCTGAAGCCAATCCAGATGACAAACATTCATGGCCTAGTGTTCTTTCTAACTTCAACACTAAACCCAAAAGATTAGATGCTATCCCCAACTAAAGTGGCTACAAAGGACAAGAAGACGAGGTCTGCCAGCAGTGATCGCCGCTCACGTCTTCCAACCATCGGCGTCAATGGCGGCTCACGTTTCAATCGACGTGGCTCGCCGGTACATGCAAAGTCGGATATCTTATCCAACAAAACGGGTGTAACCACCCGCTCAGTCTAATAATTCGTCTACATTGAGATTCTTGAAGCGAGTGACATCTGATGGCGTCAAGCAGAAAAATCGAGAGAGAAAACACAAAAAAAGAGTTTCTATAAAAAGCTAGATCACTTAGCCTGGGTTAGTGATGTGTGTGAGGACGGATGCGTGTGAAATCACACACAATAGTCATCTTTACAATAGGTTTATACCAGGTTTCACTTTCACGTGACTTTGTCAAGGATGATTTAGCGCCGTCTGATTGGCTTTTGTAGCAGAAGGGAACCTTGCGCTCAATGTTCCAGTCTAGTGGGTGCTCAGTGATCCGCAGTGATCATGACATAGTTGTGTGAAAACTCCGCACTTTCCAACATACTTTACACTTTTGTCATTGCAGTTTAGTATTATATATGAACGAAAATAATGTGCTTTTTCTTCTGTCAAACGGTGTGGATTATTTTATGTCTGGAGCAAACTTGGCATACAACTACACTACGCATGCGCGTTGGCCATCCCGCCATCAGACATCACTCCACTTCTGTGTTCTGTTGTTAAGAGTGAGAGTAATTAGTCTTAAATAGGCAAATTTGTCATTAGGGAGGGAAAGAATTTAATTTGATACCAAAAGCTTAGACATGTGATTCAAAATTAAACCGAATTTAAAGTTTGGATATCAATTTTTGTGGGCGAAAGGTACACACCTGGTTGATATAAGATGTCAAGTTCTTTACATTATAAATGATCAGGTTTATTGGTCAGAAAAAAGAATGTTCCGAGGTTAAAAGACATGGTGATATAGGATTGTGTTTCAATGCCAGTTCGTCGCCATGACTGAGTGGGATCCACGTACAGGCTTTGGCAGGATTACAAATTTTTGTTTCAACAAAGGTAACTTAATTTGTTTGAGCGGCTGACCGAGTTAAACAGTTTAGTTTGGAATCTTGCATGTTAGTCACCCCTCGAGCTGTCTGATTTCGCAAAGGAAGGAAGTATGGACAACAACAGAGAGAAGAGATAAAAACCATGGGGAAAACACTCCTCTCTCGCCTACAACCCGGGAGAAAGGATGTTTGGGAAGATGGATTTCAAGTCAGCAGGTCAGGGCAGGTCTATGTGTCATGAAGACACTATGCTTGTCACAAAAACACGAAGCTGCTTGCTGAGAAAAGGTGTAAACAGGCTCGTAAATGTTACAAGGAATAAAAAATAGCTTTCACAAGAAAAATAGTATGAAGTAGTATTATGTTGCTTAACATTGTGTCAGAAGCAAAAAGCAAGTCACTGAAGCCCTGAAAGTTAAGAAACATTGGCACCAGACAAGGCAACAGGAGAAAAAGATAAGCAGACAAAGAATCGAAAGAGGTTGCTGGAGAACTGGGGCAAGCAGAAGCTGAAGAAGACAAGACTTGATGCTCCTACAGGTAAGGAAAGAGGACATACTGCAGGAGTGCAAAATTCTCAGGTTGACTCAGAAGACACCCACTGAAGGATTTTCATCTGCATCATTTGCTTCATTGCATCAGACCAGTTATCATGGTCTTGTCTTGATCCAGAAGGTAGTAGCCTTTAGGGCATCTTGAAGCCCAGCAGGATGTTTTTGAGACTGAAAGGAGACAGCTAAGGATGTATCAGTATCAGCCATGATGTTGATCTCTAGCATGAAGGTCCAGTAGTTGACCCATACTACATGACCTTACCATGACTTTGGTACGAATAGCTTGGCGCCTTCTGATTGGCTGATTTTCAACATGAGTGAAATGATCAAAAATTCTACCCATCGCAAGGATCATTAACGAACAAGCCAGACGTATACTCTTCCAGTCATTGTAGATAACTGATTACAATAATAATGGTCGTCCTGCCACTTGTCATTATTCTTGGCTCCAAAAAATAAAATCGCTTCTCTAGTGAATTCTGTGCTTTCCTCGGCCATAATAATTACTCATTGGAAACCATCATCCGCACAGGACAAAAACAAAAGGCTCACAAAATATACATGTGAATAATGGCGTCCTGCAAACCGAGTCCTCGTGTATTCTCGCAGGGTTTTCTCCCTTGACGTCACGCATATGCACGAGCGAGGACACGAAATTCCCTTCAGGAACAGCAGACACGACATGGATATAGCTGTCGAGAGCATTCCCGAGAAAAAGCAAATAAAGGCTGTCAAGCTTCTGTTCATGATGATCAGCAGTTATTTTGTAAATGCATAAGGTAGCTAACTGTGGCTAACATAACATAGCTAACATACAGACCACCACACGTCTTCTTCTGAGTATCGCCTGTTCTACGGAACTTGGTTACTTACTACCTGTTGATGCAAACGTGGTATTACCTCGGGTATGATGTGATAAAAAATAATAACTAGTGCAACCAACACACACACACACACACACTAACTGCGAATGACTTTGATAGTTAAGAATTTTTATAGTGAGAATTTAAACTGTGCAAGAAATAAACCAAGTGTCTTAAATAAAAAAAATCAAAATTGATAACACCAATAACAGATTAAACCAATCACTGTCAGAAACTGGAGCATTTCTGGTACAAAACCCAAAACCTGCAACTGCCCTGCCTTTCGACAAGGGCGATAGCCACTTCCGGTAATGGGCTTCGACCTGTGTTCTTGATGTGTCTTGTTTCCGTGCCATCCGGTGATGGATCTGCCTGAGCAGATGCAGGATGCAGCCCCAGCCATTACTCACCCTCAGCTTCCGAACGGGTTCAGGGTCACTGGGAAAGCCGTAATCCTTCGTGGGACACCCGGGGTGGAGGCAGAGCCGCGTGAAGTGTCAGCCAATTGGATGACATGGGTGACATGGGGTGACATCGGGTGACAGCGGGTGACATTGCCCAAATGTTTGCTTCCAGCCAAGGTGTAAGTCGAACGTCTGACAAGATGTTTATTTCCTTTCTAAGAATTCTGGATATTAAACTCATTAAACTGAACTGTTCTGAAGCTTCTTCATGTCCTGCAGGCAGACTGTAGCAGCGGGCTTCCTCTATTTAAGCCAGGATGGAGTAGGACATCATGTGTTTGACTACCGGAGTAACACGTCTCAAAATTTGTTGTCGTCTTCAAGGGTTCCGAAGGAATGCTAAGCTCATCACTTATTAGTCACGATTGCCGTTAAAAAATGTTGAACATGTAAGAAAATAATATTTCAGGGTGCGCGTGCAATTGTTGGGAGAACAAAGAATTGCTTAATGATTATTAATGACCAGATTAAGTCGGATGAATTATTAATTTAAAATTATTGATGTAAAGGTTGAAATTGGTGTAATTGTTCTTTTGTTCTAGAAACTCGAGAAAAGCATTTTTACGTTCACACAATGCAAGCACGCACACACCTACACACACACGCTGGTCTGCATGTAAAATTGCATGATTTTATTTTTTGATGCATCACTTGCCTACTCCTGCGCGTTTTTTGTAACTTTTGCAACATTTCCCAAGTTATAATTGCCCGCTGGGAATAATAAAGCCGTTTACTTGTCATTTTGCCAGTTGACACCCAGATGTACCCATCCACTTGTATACACACGCTTGCGCGCGCACACACACACACACATGTATATATATATACACACAGGAATGCGTGCACACACACATACACGACCGCAAAGGTAACTTTGCATGCTCTATTCAAAATTTTGTCTAAAATAATTTTGCATCAGCTCTTTAAAGAATTGTTAGTCGCTGTAATAAAATACGAATAATCCAGTTTTAGTTCAAAGACACACTCACCACCCACCTTACACAAACAGTGATACAGCTCACACACACACATACACATGCATGCACATTGTACTAATGATATTTTGTTCAATCTGCCCCAGAAGTGCAGAATGTGATAATATCCCTCCAAAGTGTTTTCCATTTCGTCACCCTCCAGTTGGAAGTGACAAAGAAGCGAATAAAATAAATTCAGAATACTTCGCACCCTAAAAGTAAACCGCTGGGGAGACATTTTTAGTGGAGCTGCTACAAACTGATTTACAGCATCCGTGAAATGCGAGCTGTGTGTGTGTGCTCAGCATCTTGGCCACTAAGTGCTGTCAAAACCTCTTAGTCTTACTTTCCATCCAAGTTATGTTCACAGCTCAGGAGTCCTGGTGTACTGTGTCACTAGTTGCACTTCAAATAAATGTGAAAGCCAAAAAAAAAAAACAAAAAAAAACGCGGCAGTGAGAGTCGACTGTACTCCTCCCTGGACACCCTGCTCCACATTTCTTCCTGAAGGATTAACTTCAGAGTTATCACTCACATTCAAAACTTGCTGAACGAAATAAGAAAAAATCTCAAATTCTGATATTATCCCAAAGACTAAATGGTCAGAACTATCTGGTTCCATTCAATTTGATTCAGCAAGATAGACAGAAAGATGGATAGACTGATAGACACAGGTAGACAGATGACAGGTGTCAGAGTTTAAAGCAGCACTCAGTCTGGTATGTAAATCTTTTCTGTCCAGATTTTTCTCTCTATCTTTCGCTTTCATCTTTCATTTATTTCTTCTTTTTATTTAATTTGTTCCCTCGATATCTCTTTTCCTTTTTCTTTCTCCTCTTATCTCTACATGTTCCCTCATTTCCTAAATCCGTTCTTTCATCCGTCATTGATTATTCCTCAATTATCATACCGTAAACCTTCCACTTATTTGCTTTTTATCCCAGCTTTTTTCTGATCTTTCTTTACATTCTTTCTGTCGCTCGTGCTAAGCCAGCTATATCTCGTAGACTAGTCTAAAATACAAACCGTCCACTTGCTTTTGAAATAAATAAATACTTAAGGGATATGGGGAAAGCTTACCGTAAAGAAGTCAAATGGTGAAGCTGGCGGAGTTCGATTCTCTGTGGGGGAGAGGCAACAGATACTAAAATTGTCTTTGATCTGACAGACTTTGCTCAAGGGGCCACATTGGCGAATAAATCGTGTTTAGCATTGAAAGGGTTCCCAACCATCCACCCCTTTAAGGCACATACAAAGATACAGATAAAAGGGGCTTCGAAGGCTTCCAGTCCTGAAAGATGGAGATGTTCGCAAGGTTTCAGCGCAGGCAAACAATTAAAACAAGTTTGATTCGATTTGAAGGTCGATTTAAAATGTCAGCGTGACATCTAGGTTAGTGGGGTGGAGGTCAAGAAGGAAAAACAAAACAAACAAAAAAAATTTACATCAGAGAAATTCTATCAAGCGATTCCAAATAAACTTTAACCCAGTTCACCCGCTGGGACTATTCTTTGTTTTTTTGCAGAGGTTTGTGGTGCTTCTGGGGATCACCTAATACACAATCTATGATTTGGGGGAGATGGAGAAGTAAAGTCACGTGATTAGAGTTAGTTCGGATTCTCGTTTCAACAATATCAGATAACACTTGTAAACTGATATGGCAAACTTATTTTGCAATGGCATGAACAAGCAATGACCATGACCAGCCTTTTGCTAATCCCAGAGGGCGATAATAGCTTTGGAAAAAAAATTGTGTTACAAGATCATTGCTCGATTACAAACAAGAACGGGTAGAGTACATGATAAAAGAACACATTTGCTGGATAATAAAGACATACATCACACACCTACCCAAAGCTGGCCTTTCTTTTACTGAACTGTCGAGAATAAAAACAATTTTTGATGTCCATTGCTTCTGAATAATGTAATAGCATAGAGTTTGAATTCTTTCAAACAAATTAATCCGCTAGGATGTGTTCGAGTATGAACAAAATGCCAATAGGTTTTCTAACATTTTTCTGATTGTAAAAACAAGCTCAATCCCTGTTTCACATTAATGACCTTACAATAAATATTGACAATCCTGCTCAAAGAGATCATTGTTAGACAAACAAATTGTCAACGACTGATGAAAAAGGCTCAAGATAAAAAAAGGTCCACTCGTTGCCGAATCCATTTCACTATATGTTATGTGTTGATGTTTCATTTATATCTGCACCACATTACACAAAGATAATACAAGTCATACATACAGCTTTCATTTGTTTAGAAACTGACTAATGTACAGATCATATTCGGTATAGACTTTGTAAAATTATTTACATCATCATCAGCTTTATGTCTCGTAAAAATCTCATGACTGTGAAATCCATTTCCTACATCTCTTTCTCTTCTCTTACTTCAGATGAATCCTCTTTTTCCTTCTTTTCCTTCCCTCTGTCTCCATTTGAAATCCTCTTCCATCTTCTCTTTCTCTACCCTTCCTAACTTTCTTTGTATACTCTTCTGAGGAAATACCTTCCTTCTCTTTCATTACTCTTCTTTGTATTGGGAATAAGACGTTTGAATCCATATGTAAGAGTTACGATGGATGAATAATACATGAAATTAAAGAAAGGTATTGTTCTTATCCACTGTCACCTTTCCACAAGAAAATTCGAACAGATGGAGTAAAGTGCAGAGAAGTACAAGTGTTGCCAGTTAAAGCCCTCCAACAGCACACTGACAGCCATCTACTGATCGAGTCCTCGCTCTTCTTTTTTTTTTCTTTTTTCTGGAAGGGAGGGGAGTGAGGAAAAGGGCTTCTCACTGAGATGCCCATCAAGAGAGTAAGCAGCATTCAGTCTCCACGTATAGAATCGTCCAGCTGAAGTCCTTAACAACCTTCATTTGCATGTCTTGAGGGGACTCCTCCTGTGGCTGCCCTCCTCTGTGATGTATGGCGTGACGGCCATGTCTATCGACGTGAGTTAATCCCCCTCGCTATTCTCGGCAATTTTCTCTTCCAGCGATCACTACACCCAGCCTGTTGCTCCCCCGTCTTCCCTGAGGCAACGAGTACCTAGTCACTTCAATTCCTGTAACATCTTTATCATTATCAGTCATTATTCGGTGGTTTGCCAGGCCCTGGACAGTTACTCAAGCTGAACAGTTCTTTGACCGTCTCCACCAAAACTACCCTCGGTGTTGTCAACATCAACATCAGGAAATCAACAAAGTATCATCAGCAGTGAGCTTGTTCTCAATGTAGCAGCAGCCTCAAAGAAAGGACAAGATGGCTTCGCGGGGACAAAAAGTCTAGAACCGTTTTTTTAAGGAAGCTGGTCCTTTATCCACTAAAGAAGTATAAAAAATGTAAGAGGGGCTCTTCTTAACGTGATGAAGTAGGACAAGCTTGAGAAGATCCAAGAAAAGGATCAGTGTGGAAGCACCTTAGAATATTCCTTTGTTCCCTTTTTTTTTCTTCCTTGTCCTTGCTTTTTCTCTTTTGTTTATTTTTATTCGCCAAACTTTGATTTAGTAAAAGAAACCTCGCCTATATGCTTGTGTCGTGGCAATATAATTAAATTTCCCTGTAGGTTATGCAAAAACACAGTACGTGTGACAATAAATAAAAAAGCGACAAGATGAGAGCGAAAACTTCCCGTACCGGAAGATTATTTTTCGAGTGTTTGAGACTAATGTCACAGAATGTGAGAACGTTCCTGCGAGGAATATCTCTCTTAATTGCATTTTTTTACAATTCTCCTTAAGTGACATTTAAAAAGGTGTAAGTTTTAACACAGATTTGATGGTTCAATATTCTCAAACAGAATTTAAAAAACATCAGGCTGTCAATGCTCAAAATTTATTATCAATCATTAAGGAGGTTGATAATTGTGGTGGTGGGGTGATGGGGATGATGTGGGATGATGTGGGATGGTGGTAGTGGTGGTTGTGTAATGATTTTCCTTGAGTTGTATCCTTTTCTCTCTAACTCAGTTCATAAATTTATAATGAACTCAAGAAGCGCAAACTGTTTTGTCAGTAAAACAAAAAGGACGAACTTTCAGTGCACTGATTGACATTCACTGTCCTCAACTGATCACCTTGAAGTCGGTCACAGAAAGGTATAAATGTAAATGTAAATCAAGTGTACAAAGCCAGCATCTTGCATTAGGTTTAAAAAACCTAAGATGGGAGTTTACGGAGGTTTACAAGAAGAACCAGACAGGTAGAGATACGTCAGTGGAGAGTAAAAAAGAAGACAAATGGGTGAAAGAGAAATGTAAGAAGTGTTTCCCAGGACGCTGACTCAAAAAAAAACTCCAAGAAGAGGCATCTGCCCAGAGACCAACTCTGCTGGCCGGAGCATGAGAAGAATTTATTATTTCTAAACTCAAATACACTTGCTGCTACCAGGCCGGCCCGAGTCAAACAAGAAGTTCCATGTAGCTGGTAAGCCATATCGCTGTCTTTATTTCATTTAAAATGTTTTAAATATCTAAAGCAAAAGAAAAACACACGGTTGACCTAATGAATGATGTTCCCGGAGACTGGAACACATCTCACGATCATTGAGCACGTGACCAATCAGTCAAGACTAATTTTGTAACGTCAGGGGAAACTGAGGTCGTGACCCCTTTTTCAAAATCCGATGAGAGTTAAGATGAAAAGATGTCATGTACCTTGTGAACTGAAGAGTGTTCACACAAATTTAATCAGAATAAATTAGACTCATTCATTTGAAAATAATTGTGAACTCGGTAACTCTTTAAATGATGGCGCTGAAAGACTGGTTGTACATCCATGAAGTAACTCATTACAGGACTTGGTAAAGAGCAGTAGGACTGGACTTCAGGGCCTGGACTGATTCCACTGCCCCACTGCTGGATGTGTGTTCAGGACACGATGGCAATCACAGAGAAAGGACCCAAAGCAATCTATCTTTGAATGAGATATCGGATACGTGTGTATGCTTTTACACACTTTATTTTAGCTCACTATAAATTTTTGGTATGTCTTCAGCGGAATTTTGTAATCAATTTTTCACCCACTTCCCATCGTCCTGGAGGTCTGAAGTTTTCACCAGCAACTCATTTCCAGTGACAATGCAATATTAAATATTTCCAGCAGTCCACAGATAGTGAAAACAACTTTGTTGGAGAACGTAGAGGCCAAGTTAAAAGACATAGGTAACTGTTGTTCTAGAGCTAAAAACTATTTTTATGTCCCCTAAAATAGGGGAAAAGTTACAAAGTAAAACAAAAACAAAAACAAACAAAAACATAACAAAATGCATTAAAAAGGGTAAAATATTTTTTTCCTTGCGTCTCGAGATTTTCCTTCATACATAGAACCAAAATATAAAAGTAGGGGCCCCAGGTTTCAAAGTTCCAAGAGTGCCCCTCACACTTTTTTTGAGTTATATGTATTCAATCAAATCTCGAGGCCTAAGGAAAAATTATTTTACCGTTTTTAGTTCTCTTAAAATAAAGGTGAGTTAACAAAAAATTTCACTCATTTTTTTTAACCTGACTTCAGAGGCGCGTAGAGTTGTGTGAGATAAAATTCAACGCTGACCTTCCGATTAATGATGAGAATGTGACCTCATGATCTGATCCACAAATGTGAAAAGTCACAGAGCCGAAAAACAACTTCTTTCCACCATCTACCTGTCCAATACCAACCTCTTACCCTTCTGAAACACAAGATGATGCGGCAACACTTTCAACCCTTCACACGAATGATCAAACTGAACGAAGACAAGTGAGGCTCGCCCAAACTTCTTATGAGGCTATCTTCACAAAATAATTGCAAACAGCTGCCTGGCAATAATATATGTGTTTGTGCATCCTGCACTACATAATTGTGACAGAAAAGATATTATTTTACTAAATGTTATAGGCTTGGGGCAATAGTTTATTCTGTCATTTAACAAATGAGTCATTAACTGAGGGAAGAAAATCATGATAAATATCTATCTACACTATTTTCTTTTGTTGGTTTTAGCTAATTGACTCCTATTCCAATATTTATCTTAATAAAAACTTGAAACTGCAAGATATTTCATTAGTGAATGTGTGCTCTTATTCTTTGTAACATTTTCGAGAATCGTTTTTCATTCTTCTTTTTTTTACTTTTGCACAAACCTCTCTTCCTACATCTGCCTCGTAATTGTGTGTGCTTAATGTTATAAATGGTTTCCGTCACTTCTGATTGATAAATAAGCTTTTTCTCACATAGATTCTTTTTGACTAAAGCATGATCACTTTCGCTAATACATTCCGCTTATCAATTGTTTCTCTCTCTTCCTTCATCGTCTTTTGCACCTCCTCGTCTCCTTCACTCAGAAACCTATCATCTGTGAGGCTAAGATTGCAGCACTCATAATGATTCAAATGTTGTTAATTAATGCAGCCACCGCCCAAAGTGTCTACCTTGCAAGCTCTCGACAATGAGACAATTTTCTTTCTTAATCTCACTTTCCCCATCTCTCTCTCCCCAATCTGTCTCTCAAAGGGTGGTAAGTGTGTCTCGCGCCATACAGCAATTATTCACGAAGCCAAAAGCTTTCTTCTTCTAGCTTATGTGCGATACCATTGTGTTTACTATGCAAATTGACATTCTAAAAGGAAATGTCATCGAAAGAAAGGGAAGTGTCTACTAACGCATTTTACATTTGTGTCTAGCTCCTAATTGCGACTTGAAAAGTGTGTCTGGCATGGCGCTTGCAATTCAGAAAAACTGCGAATGTACACTCCAATAAATAAAACAGTCAAAGTTCTTCTTTCAGTGATGTGATGATGGAAATGCCATGCATCCAGCAAAGAAGAATTCATGTGCCATACACCAGACATGCACAACTGTTGCTGCCATCGAAGAGTCGGCACAAAATCCCCCAAAATTTTTTCCAAATGAACACAAATCACTGTCATAAGGAGATACGTGTGCACATTAGTCCCGAACGTTTGCTATTCCAAACCCGGCTTATGTTGCAATATTTATGTTATTACACTTATTGTAGAAATCAGAAGCGAAATTTCAGAGGTTTGCTGCTGCCACGAGACAAATCATAGAACTCGTCCGGTCCCTCCATCGGAACCATCTAATCTCCCTGTCAGCAATTATTATTGTGGAACGTGCTACGGAGTGCAATGGCCTCATTTGCTTTCGAAGGTTTTTAAAACCTTGGTGAATCCCAGATTCTGTTTCAGGAAAGAGACTCTTTGTCTGCAGACAATGTAGCAGACGCCGAGGGAAGATTCAGTCTTTATCCAATCCCAGGTCCAAAGATGAACCGATAACTCCAGCCAACCATTGTCATCGAACAGAACGAGATTTGAAAATTCATAAAAGCCAGACTTTGGCTAAACATCCTTTACAAAACAGAAAGAAGTCAGTTAATGACAGCAAAACTTCTGACAAAAGTTGTATTCAAAGTTTCATGAGAATGATGGTGTATCCTAGAATAATACATTGTGTTTGTTCTCCGAAAGGTAAAGTTCTCACAGACGGGAGTTGAGCTAAAAATAGAGTTTTAACAAACGGCCGAAGTGGGTGAAATGTTACTAATTTTGGGTAATGATGTTCAGAGGCACCAGTCTTCAATGTCCCTCAAATAAGAAACCTTTATTTGTCATTGAAAAGCAAATATTGAAAATCTCATAGAAAGCGTGGTTTATCACCCCGAGACGTCTGTCTTGATGGAATTTAAAATAAAATTTGTACAGCCTTACTTATCGTGGTTAGAATACAAGATATCACACCAAGTCACGTTTCTCTAATCCATTTTTATTTGTTTCAGAGGATATTTCGACTGATCATGGTTTAAACAGTTGTTGCTAAAGCATTTAACCAAATATTGGAAACCACAACGGAAAGTGAGACGTGTCCTGTCACAAGTATTTAAGGAAAAGAAGCAAACTAATGTACATTCTTCCTCCTTTGTTCGTACATTCGTAACCTGGAGACAATTTACATTAAAAACTTCGATTGTGACAGGAAATTATTCAGCCAAGGTTTGGAGTGACGACGTTTGTCTCTATATCCCATTAAGGCCAAAAACTTCCATCGAACATCTCTTGCCTAAAATGCAGCATCCCATGCCACCGTATGCTTTCTTTCATCAAAAAAGTGGATGATGGATCGACGAATTTGAAATGAATCAGCCAAAAATGTGACCTTCCTGTAAAACTTCTTTTGTTAAACGAGGATCTTTTTAACGATGCGGTTTGGCTTCGATGTCTCAGTCCCACGCCTCTTTAATGTAAATAAATAGATTATTGCCTCTTTGAGCCCTGATAATAGCATACAAAAAAAAACATTTGGACAAGCACTGTAGTTCCAGAATAATGGAAGAGACAAGAGTGGACAGGGCCTAACCCTGTATACTTCATAGCATGAAGTGTGTACTTTCGGGGAAATTATTTTTGTTTCCAGCCTAAAGACATGCATCAAAAGGACACCTTTCTTGCCTTTGGAATCCTACTGTCGCCTGTCTCGAATAAAAGCTGGAATGAATGGAGCTGCTGAGTGTTTCAAACATATAAAAGTTTTGTTCTTTTGTTTAATAATCGAATTTTTACTTCGGACAGAAGAATTCTGAAGCCGTCCTTTTGACTGATTGCGTGTTTAGTTTCTAATTCGGTCATGAAGACCATGTCTTCCAGCCAATCTCGGAGTTTGAGGATAGGGTCGGAGGGAGGTGGAGGAGAGAGAGATGCGATTGACACTCATTAGGTCATAATTGGTGTTGCGTGGATTCCAGGTACTTCTGCCGATGGATTATTGACATGCTGCTGCCTTACACGAGTAACCTAGCCCCGTCCATCAACTATTTCTAGAAACTAAAGCCTTCTTCCCTCTTTCTTTGCAATTCTCCGACGACAAACGTCGTTATAGAAGTAAATAACAACGATGTGTGCAAGATGGAGAGAGAAATAGATCGTTCCAGTCCGCTTCAACAAATCTTATCTTTTAATAAAGGGTAATGGATGTTTGGGAGTTACTGTTCTTCGATTGTCAATCGTCTCATCTGTCTGTTCATGCACTGGTGAACCCTGGACACCGTCGCCGGTGCATGGACCTACATTACAAAATTAAGGCTCGTGGCTGGTGCTGCTACTGTTTCAACCCCTGTCATGGATATCGTGCTTCTGGGGTCCTTGTCTGGAGTACAGTTCCCTCTCTAGGTAACAATATTCTTGGTATCGGCCTGATCAATTCATGATCGACAATGCCCAGTGCCTGTTCAGACATGTCTGGCACCGGAAACCTGATGGTCCCTTGAGCCAAAAATAATGATTAGTTAATCGCTTTGACGGCCCAAAAACTAGTTGAAAAGTGAAGAGTATAATGTCCATCTCTAGAGATGTGCGAAAGAAATATCTAGCCCATCAACAAAGCTCTGACATTACTGCAAGGGATTTGGACCGAGGATAGGATTCTAACTTTAATACATCAACACCAAGCTCACGGATTGGTTCATGTTACATCATACACGCGCATTTTTAAAAGGTGATAATGTGAATAAGCTTACCATTTTGCTTGTCAAAAAAATAAATAAATAAATAAATAAAAAGAAAAAGGCTTGATACAGAAAAGATGTGCCTGAATCCGAGTGTCGTGACCGGTAAAGGGACAGCACTCTAGTTGTTAAGAAGAGAAATGAGCGCCAGGGACAGACAGAAGAGGGTGTCCGGGTGAGCAGGTAGAGGTGTTTGCCCGTTTACGAAGGTAATTTAGTGTTAATTAACCTCTGCACGGATAGAGAAGCTCAGATCAGACAAAGTGAAGATAAAAGAAGATGCGTCTGTAGAGGTCAGCTGACAACTTTCCGTCCAGTCACGACTAACGCGTGTGGACACGTGACGATGACTGCGGTCAGACCAGTGGCTACGTAGCTGATACTGAGAAACAGATACACGTAGGCGGAAAGCGAATTGAGAAGCAAGTAAAGATGATATGGATGACACGAATAGACACAGATAAATAATGGAAAGTCAAGGAAGAAATTTTTACAGATGAGATTCATTTGTTCTGGCTTGGAAAGTTTGCTGACAACAATATTGCCAACTAAGCAGTCCTGACTGTCCAATGTGATGTACACCGAGGAGGAGGCTCGCTGGAATTGCCTGGGCTCAAGAAAAATAAAATAAACCTGACGTGAATAAAGTGGCGATGAGAAGCAATTGGCATTCGGGATCTGTTTGTGATTCATCCATGGCAAAGGTTTGAACAATAACGGATCGAACTGGCAGAGATTGAAAAACTGTCACTAGAAAAATGGCGCAGAAGGAAATCCTGTCGCGGATGACATATTGATTTTTAAAAAAAGTACGGCTTTGATCTCAGGTTGCTTATTTGCAGTTGAGGCAACAAGAACAGGAGTAGAAGAAGTGATGAGAAAAAATCAACCGAAAAGACGAAGAAGAATGAGAACAAGAGTAACAAGAACAGCAACGATAAGAATAACAAGAACTACTCAAAGGAAAAGACTAAGAAGAATCTAGAAGAAAAGAATTTAATGTTACGGTGACGACGCAGGACAGTGATGAATGATATTTTGGCTTTGCTGACAGCTGTAGTAATTAGTATTTCAAGAAATTATAAAAAATTTTTCTTGCGTTCGCTTAATTGCATTGTCTTTAATTTTCTATTGTCATAAATAAATTAGAAAGAAGTTGTTAAGATATAAATAATTGTAAGGATATAAATATCAACAGAGGAAATTGTTTCCCCAAAGCAGTCCGAAAGTTAAACTTACCAGAAGAATATTCTTTGGCTGTCTAACGAACGTGCATTTAAATTGGCTCAGGTCAAAAGGTTAACAAGGTGCATTGTTTTTGTGTCAAAGTACTCGCATCTTAGATACTTATCGACTGGAATTAGTCACACGATGACTCCGAGTTTAACACTTGGATTCATCTGAGGGGTGCTGGACGTGTAGGGACACGCACTGAGACAGCAATGGATCCTCCAGACGCGGGAGGTGGACAAAAAGAGGAGGGCTTGAAAGCTGCGAATGAGGAATTATGGAAGGCAGGAGATGTCATCTTCTGCTTTAATGCAGTCAGAGTGCCCACTGGGTCTGTTGCCTGGGGAACCAGGGTCTCTGCCGCCCCTCGATAACTCTTCGCCTTACTATTAACCGCTTGCGCGTGAGGCAGCGGAAAAGCGAAGCCCCTATAATTAGCTCGGGGAACATTTGGAGCGCGTGATGCCGGCTCTGTGCCTTTCTGAGAGCGAGGGCTGAGCCAAGGAGTCTGTAGGAGGCAAGAGACATTGGAAATGGGAGGACGCCATGGTCTTCGACATCGGGAAAGAGGTTTCTGCTGGACGCTGGGAACTATCCAGCCTGTTGCTGCGCCGTGCAAACATAAACAAGAAATTTCTTGGACACGTCTGACATTGTAACTTTGTTCTCAACGTTGCCTGGACACGTCTGACATTGTAACTTTGTTCTAGACTTTTGAAAAATTCCTGACCTTTTGAAGAAAGAGGTTTATAGACCTTTGAACAAAAGAAACCCTGGCTGAAATTTCTCTGAATCTATCATAAGAATGCTAGCAAAGAAGTTTCACGTTTGTGTACAAAAATATTCATGTGGAGCTGTAAAACATATTGTTCACATAGACAATGCTTGAACTTCAGATCGACTATCCTTGATGGGCGATACACACTGTATATTGGAGAGGAACACCATAAACATCCATGCACGGTCATTTTCTTACTACTGTAAAATTATCAGATGCTTTTTTTTAAACGTTGACCTTTGCTGCGAGAGTGTGAGAGCTGCAAACATGAAAATAAAAGAAGAAATAAAAATAAGACATTATGCTGAGAGGGTGGCACAATGATCCCGGTCCTTAGCTAACCCTTAGGTCTTCTTGGCAACGGCGCCAGAAGTCATTAAAGCAAAGGACATAAATCGGAAGAGGACGCAAGTTATAAAAAACAGAACAGGATGTTAGAGGCGTGAATAAAAACGATGTATGAAAGATGGTGAAAGAAATATAAAAAGCCAAGTCTATGGGAATATAAAATCGATGGGTCAGCCAAAAAAAAAAATATGGTTTGTGCAAATACTATGAAGAATAACGAATAACGAGTGATGCCTGACAAAATCATAGCAAAGGGAAGTAACTTTATGACAGCGGCGAAGGTGGCAGTGGCACCACAAAGTGGAAATTGCTCCTGGATACATATTTAATTAACGTATTTAATTAATTAAATTAGCGGACAAACTGACGTAGACTCTGCCTATTGCTGGCCGTGAAATGACATGTGAAACACGTGGCAACCACTTTGCCATCTAATGACTCACGTGGTGGACATCACCATTATTTAGAAAATCTGCACGCAAGCACGCACACACCCACATGTGCACACATAGAAACATAAAAGGTTAAAAAATAAGATATTACTCTTAGTTTGTGTTAGACTGGACAAGCAGCACTTGACTATACTCAGGAAGTATTCAGCACCCAGAGAGCAGGCAGGTTGTAAACGCCGGGTTCCTATTGCCCCTCGTCCACCACCGCGGCCTGGGAGGACCCGTTGCCCCTCCTGACGTCCCTAATCAGTGTGGACGTCATCTTGACGTTCTCAATTACTTTGCTAGGCGTCTCGAGGGACCTGACATAATATTGTTTTAACGGCAGCACACGGCTAGTGACATCGCTAACAGATAACGACAACACTGACACCCGCATTCATCACATGCAAGCAAGCATTTGTCAAAGATTGAACGGGTACGGATGCCGGGTGCGCGAGAGCAGAGGCGTCGTCAACAAGAGGTCATTTCTTATGCAAATTTTTCACTTTTTACCACTTTATGTATATAGATACTGAAGCCAAAATAAAGCAGTTTCGTGAGTCTAGACGTGGTTGCCATAGAAACGTTCAAAAATTACTATCAAACTTTTAAAGTAAATAACATTTGACGGCTGCATAGTCAGATTTATTACAAAGTACGCATGGGTTTGTTGTTATTATTGTAAATATATCTTCTGTTTTAATGTTGTGGTATGAAATGTCTACTTAAACATTTATTTATAAATGCTGTTGTGGGTAAAATAACAAGTATAAATAAATCATTGACTCATTAGTGTAGTCTTTAAGTTTCAGACCTCCAATGTGTATCTAAGTCCAGTTGTATGTACTGACAAACAAGTCTGGACTAGCTCAGCATGGTGACCAAAACTCCAAGAGTCCGAGATGTTTGCCCAAGCCATCGGTTTCTTCCTCACACAACTTTGCCAAAATGTATCAACCATTTACCCGGTGTTAAGAATTTCTTTCAAGAAAGTTGTGAAATCAAGTTTATTAGTCTTATATATTTACATATATAAATCTTTAGAATATGTAGAATAAATTAATCTGCGGCTTGTTAAGAACTATAACAATGATTACGCTTCATGTCGGAAATATAATGAGAAAGTGAGGTTTCTCTCTGTAAAAATGACGAGCTCTCAAACAACGAATAAAAAACAATGAGCGGTCATTTTAAGGTGCTGAGGGTCGCTTTACAAATTGTAAGGAATCATTTCACGAGTGCAAAGGGCACATATCACGAGGAAGCTCTATATCCTGTTCCTCAGGTCCTTAGCAGCAATGCTGTCGGTTGGGACAGCAAAACTCTGTAGGGAGTTGGGTGCATTCACAGGTTTAGGGGTTTCTCCAAAAGCAATCAGAGCAGGCACAGGACACCTAATTTTAAAGTTAAACGAGTTTTCTCTTGGACTTCATTTCAATTTGTTTCAAATCTGATGTAGATTTTTTTTCCAAATAATTACATGCTCACCCTTGGACGCAACAGTTAGGCCTCGTCTCTACAGGTTTTTAAAAGTGAGCAGAATCGCACAAGAAGTGTAATTAAACTACATTCTCTCTTTTAATGTCTCCTTCTTTTTTAGTCTTTCTTCCTCTCTTCTCTTTCCTCTTGCACTAGCACCCGCACGCACGCGCGCGCACTATTTCGACTTGTCGCATTCTTTTATTGAAGAATTTAGTTAAAAGCTAGTTAGAAGCCATTAACTCCATCCAACATAAATTCAGCAAAATGAAAGCTAAACATTACCTAGGGGAAGGGGACAATCTCCTCCAAGAAGATGGCCTTTGAGTCGGTGCAGGCCTCGCAAAAGCTCGGAGGATCCGCGGTGACCAGAAGCCAGGCTGAACTACTTGAACCAAAGATTCTTATCTGGAAGAGACAGAATAACTGTCGGTTCGAGAGCCATGTTGGGGATTTGGAGGAGGATAAGAGTACAATTAGACTGGGCAGCAGATTGCTTCGCCTTGCCGAAGGAGCGCCAGGGCTTATACATGGTGGCCCCGTCAGGCATAAAACACAATTATTTCTGATGTGCAGGGAATTAAGGTCTTCGATACCAGCACTGCAAATAGCAGCTGCATGCAGCTGGTTCAACGGTCAAGGTCTGCACTGGAGTGGGTCACTAAATTGTCATACATGTCCTGTCCTGATGATGATGATGATGATGATGATGAGGAGGAGGAGGACGACGACGACGACGTCGACGACAATGATGAGAATTTATTAAGCGTGTACTCTTAAAAAGTAGATTTATATAGTAGCTTACACTACCATAAAAGCAATCTCAAAGTGATTTACAAATAAAAGAAATGTTCATGCAGTACACGGTGCACGCACATCCAAGCACACGTACACCCTGCCACCTCCCTTCCACCACACACACACACACACACAGATACACACAGCGGTAGGCAAAGAGACAAAGATTTCAGAAAATGTTTGTAAGAAGAAGAGTAGGTTTCTGGTGAACATGATGTGACACAATGTTCAAGAAGAAGGGACCAGAGACAGAAAAAAGAAGGTGGACCAGATGCACAGTTTCTAGGAATGCAGAGCCTGAGGGGATCATAAGAGAACCCGAGTGATGGAGGGGGAGGGTGTAAATGTGATATGTAAATATTCACAGGAAGGCGGGGGCAGTCATTGAGATACTTGTATTAGAAAGATGTTGATTCCATATTGAATACACTTATACACTGAGCTCCAAGTGAGAGAAAAACGATAATGGTGGTGTGATCAGATTTTTACATTTTTGTTACGGAAAATGAGACAAGCATCATTATTTTGAACACGTTAAAGAATATGGATGATAGTGTCAGGGAGACCAGCAAGAAGAAAAAATTCAGTAGCCAATGTAAGAGAGAGAGAGAGAGAGAGAGAGAGAAAAGGGAGGTAACACGTTTAGAGGTGGAATCCATTGAAAGATTCTTTCTGATGTGAGTGATGAGTTGAAAACGATAACAGCACAGCTTGGAAGTACAAAGGGCAAACTGATTTATGGACAGGGTGTTGTCAAATATGACACCCAATCCTTGGCAGAAGCAGAAATAGAAGTGGTTATATTGTGCTAGAAATAGAAAGCGAGAAAGCTGAGCAGTATTTTAGTGTGTTAATAATAATAATAATAATAATAATAATAATAATAATAATAATAATATAATAATAATAATAATAATAATAATAATAATATAGTATAAAAAGTTCACTTCACATTCAAAGTCCTAGTAGAGTGCAATTTTTTCTAATCAGTTAAGCTCAATACAAAATATTTCGCAGTGTCTGGGTCAATGTCTCTTTGCTGTTTTAGAGTTACACACTTAAAAGTACCATTCTGCACAGAATGAGGCAGTAAAAGTAAACATAAATCCTTAAGTCATTTATCTTAACATTGCTGTTGCACCCAGAGAGAGAAGAAGACCCATAAAGCCAGCAATAAAAATAAAGTGGCAACAAAAATACGAAAAGAAACTATAAGACTTTTAAATGACCAGCCCAGTAATAATCTTTTTTCTTAAATCACTTAGGAGCCACCGAACCAAAATAGCTACAAATAAGCTCGAAAGGAGAATACATATTTAAAGACCTTCTGACATAAATATGTGGTGATCGACTTAGCACCTCCCATGTCCTGTTGGAATGTAATGAAAACACAAGAAAGCGAAGATCTTACACAGGTCTTAGATAAATATAGACTGGAATGAAACATTAACGGCTGACTTAAAAGCCCAAAGAGCTTTTGCTTGCTTTACTGTCACCAATGGTAACAAAGGTGCCAAGCCATCTACATTTTAGATTCGCATAAACACAAAGAATACAAACTGGATGTAAACATTGACATAAATGTATAATAAGACCTTTAACCTATATTTTTTTGAAACGAATTAAACCATAGGAAATATGAGGTATGCTCATCCATAGCCAGAACAAAATATAATGAAGGGTAACTTAATAAATGAAGTAAAAATATAAACTCCCTAGAAAAAAACTATACACAAACTGTAAAGATGGAAGCAAACCATACAAAGGCCAGATTTATAAAGACAAAACAAATTTTTAAAATCTTCCTTTAAATGACGGACACTACAAACAAACTAAACAAAACTAGCTTGAACTAAATAGTAGAATATAGGACTGCGATAGGATGTCGCAATCAGTGGATACACTGCCACTGTGGACTTGGCAGGTCTTCTGGACATCAGGAGCAAGAAGCCATTGCAGTCAGAAAAGGCCACCAGCAGCAGTCAACAACATTCTCCTCCCACGCCTCCCCACTTCCCTCTTCGCCCTTTCCAGCCTTCCCTCCCCCACATTCCTCCTGATCCCCATCCCCTAGCAGTAAAAAAAAAATAGCCTTCAGAATGGAAGCACTTTCCCTTTCAAAATCAACAACACAAAATCAACCTGAGGTCAAGGACTCAGATGTTGTAGCCCTGTATTCTGAGAATCTAAGATGGGATATTCGCCCACAGGTTGGGAAACACCATCTTGCACTTAACTCAATCACTAGATCCTTAGCTCTGTGTTGGTGAATCTTCACTACACCCACAGTTGAGATAACGGAAAGAACACTTTAAATTCTACAAAGTTATAGTCTCATCCACAAGACAAGTTAACAGTTCTCTTAAATAAAAATTTATAGCAACTGAGTTTACTTCTTTTTTTATGTGAGACTAGACTTAGGTAAGAAAAACAAATCGGTATGGTGAAGGGCAAACAGCGTGTGGGGAATGAGAGCTTACATTACTAAGGAAATTGTTTTTCTTTAATGATATTTTGCACACAGGCGAACTAACACGAGAATTTAACAAAATGATTTTTATGGAGCGCCAACTATTTCAATAATTAAGAAAAAGCAAACCAAAACATAATTATGATCAATATGACTGTTTTAGGCTTGTGATCTTATAAGGGGAGAGAGGAAATTGGTGTTTTACGCCGAGCCAGCAGCTAAGGCTACATCACGGCCAGGCAGGCAGCCATCATATAGATGCCACATACAGAGAACAAACAGCGTGCCCGAGATGAGAACTGAACCCAGGACAACCAACCCTCAGTGTTTTGGTGACAGGCGTTAACAGTGGCGCCACCAGACCCTCCTTCTTAGAAGGACAACTCGTAACCCAAACACAGCTTCTGTGCTCCTACAACTCAGACAACTTATATTGTATATTCTATCGATTGTACACTGTATACATATTCATGAGCTCGGCGGAAGAAAGATAATGTCCCATCCAGTTCATGTCTACTGAATGACTCCAATGCGCAATAGCCAAGGAGAGCCGATACTAACGGGAAAATCATCATCATCATCCATCATCATCCATCATCCATCATCCATCATCCATCATCATCAGCATCATCATCATCATCATCATCATCATCATCATCATCATCATCATCATCATCCATCCATCCATCCATCATCATCATCAATCATCATCATCATCATCCCCTCTATATGTTTGTAACATGTTTTTGCCACATTTTCACCTGAGGCCAAAAACCAGACAGGCAAAACAGCGAGCGTTATTCACGCTAGCATAGCTGCGCATGCATGAACAGTCGATTCAATTTAGGAAGCCCTGGTCATGGCAGCTCCGGTGGTAAGTGTTCAATCAGCTGTGGGTCGAGCCGTTCTGCCGAGGGAAGGTTGCAGTGACGGGCTAAGATGTAGTGACAATACTCGTGCACAAATAAGCATGCTAACAGTGAAGGAAACTGCCATGGCCTTCAGATTTTACCCCCAGGTGTCGGCAACTTTTTCGCCGAGAGATTAGAGAATGGGGACAAGGACACTGAAGCCAGCTCAAGTTCGAGAAAAGATATCAAGTCGTCAAAAAATCTGTCAAAGTCAGTCAGGGAAAAGTTTAGCAATCTTATTTACCTGTGACAGTATTTGTGTTATTTATCACTGACAATACGTCAATGACCAGCAAGCAGTCCTCTCCAGTTCTATGTTAGCATGCAAAGAAGCCGACCTTTCTTGTTTTGTTCAAGCAAGAAGCAGCGTGTGTGTGTTTGTGTGTGTGTGGGAGGTGCATTCATATAAGTAATTATGACACATATATCCATGCATGTCTATATGTACGTAGGTAGGCTTTCTAAATCAAACTGTTCTATTTCTGAACACGTTTCTGATATATTTATGTTGACATATGTACTAATAAGTCTTAACAGGTTTCAACAGCGACTGAAACGAGAGACTGCCAACCACACGGTCATCTACTTCAGCTTTCACAACGATGAGAGGCACAGCAGCTTCAACCACGTTTTACTGGACTGCTGGCAGACGATTTTTTCCAGTGAACTACTAAAACGAGGCATGAGACTACAAAGCTTCCGGTTTAGTCACATAGGCACGTTTAGGCTCGCCAAGACTAACAGCGGAGAACTTCGCAAGAGGCTAAGTGTTGGTCTTGGCAGACAGACAGCAATCACCTAGACACGTCCATGGCTTCAACAGTACAGAAAGTTCACGTTCCCATTGCAGACAAGAGATTAGAGAGTTGAATCCAGAAGAAAACCAGGAGCAAGACATGGCAGTGGAGACCACTAATCAACGGAGTGGTTCGTAAATAAGAAGCAGCATGGCGCAGGCCCAGAAAAACAATCCAGAAGAGAGCAAGTGGCAGAACAGAAGAGGTGAACAGTAGTCACAACAAAACTCGACGCAGTTCTACCGGCAAAGACGAAAAAAGATGAAAAACAGTCATTCTGTAGCCAGTTAGGCGCAGGGATATAACTGAGAAAAAATGTTCAAGTGTTTACTGCAAATCTTCGTTCTGGTCTCTTTCAAATAACCGTATTTTTTCGCTGGTTAGTTAGAAAGCGAATCCTCTTGGCACAAATCAAGAGAAATGTCAATTACTGTGGTTAAAATACTACACGAAGCTCATTTTGTGGCAGACCATCTGTCAGTCATGTGGATTTGGTTTTGAATGATGATGCGATACTAATAAGCTGCGATAAAAGCCATGTCAGCTCATCTGGGGCTGTAGTCATGAAGCAGACTTTACCTCAGGGGTTACAGCTGTAGACCGAAATCACGGTGTGGGGGGTTCAGTAATTGGACACAGGAGGATATAGAGGACTGAATGTAAATCTACAGACCTCTCCTCCATACTGTCCCAAGATGTGGCATGGATAGGGGGAGGTAAATAAACCACAGGATACAATGTACCTCTGCGTCAAGCTCACGGCCCAGGACCTGGCAGACTGCTAACCATACAGGGACATGGCGAAAAATCACGAAAGTCTGAGGAGACAAGTGTTTATTGGGATGCTTCCTTCTTCCAAGGTCCGTCTCCTTTGAAAAAAACAAAAATGGTATTATTGAATTAGTGTTATCCTTCTTGCTTTGTCTTTCCCTGTGTGCAAAAAAGAAACTGTCTTTGGAGGATTTTATCTACTTTTTGAGTACAGAATGCATTTATTATTTTGTGGTATTACGTAATCTCAAGAGAATGGGAAGGAACCAAGCCATTTTTTTTTATGTACGATCGATTTGCAGGCTGGTCATGTGAAATGTGAGGCCAGCAATCACAGGGCATTCCTTTTTCCCTCAGCATCTAGTGGCTGTCCTTTTTTGTCTTTTGGTTTCTATTTTGGCGCTGATCCAATTAGCATCCATAATTCATGCGAAGATTGCATTTTTGCGGTGGTTGTGGAGGTTAGTCTGCGAGGTAAATCAAGACAATCTTGACAGACGACGTGTGCGTGGCCGCGTGCCCAGGAGCACAAACTCCAAATTCACGGCGTCCATAGCAACGCGAGTGATGTGAAATGGAATGACTAGAATTGTGGGTAGCAGGGAGCAGGGTGAGGGCCAGGTGTTATCACTTCCACCGTGAAATGAAAGGTTGGCTTTGTGCCGATTCAAAATAATTGCTCATTTCCCAGATGCAAATGCTGATGAAAGTGCAGTTGTGTATGTCTGCTTGGGCCAAAGCTTGCCAGTGAGTACGAGTTTCCACATTTTCTGACTTTTTCTGTTTGCTATCTTTCTAGAACTGGCAGTAGTTGATGATGTCTTAAATTTGGACTGTTTGTTATTGTAGTCAAGGTGGTATAAGGTGATGAGAGCTAAGAAATCAGGTTTTGTCAAGCTGAATTCAGGACTTGCATTGACTGTAAGTGCTGACACTTTTACTGGTTTTATTGTCATTTGTGACCGATCAAAAAGTTACCTTTAAGCAAAGAGAAATAGAATGTAGAAAGACAGACAGGGGGCGGATTTATATGAGTATGGCACGCAGAAAGAAGTAGCAGCTATTAGTAATAAAGCATAGTACTAATGTATAGCAAAAGTAAAATCCATTTTTGTCATGGGTACCCTTACATCAAGCGCTTGCATTACAATCCAAAGATGTTTCCAGTATAGAATACAATGGTCGTCAAGTCCATTCAAAGAAATCTTGACATTTAATAATAATTATTGAGTTTAAGTGAAAAAAAAAATTGTGTTTGTATTTCTTTGCTTGGACTATAAACTTTTAGGAAATCTATGGACCTAACCAAACTACTTCACAGTTATCTATAGACCAGAAACAAAGAGGTTCTCCAGGCACAAACATGTGGTAGATGTCACAAGTAGCACATGTTATTTTTTAGTAACTAACACATGATAGATGTCAGCAAGTAATACATCACATCGACTATCTCCCATATTGTGTTCCTTTCCCCTCTTCTTCGCTACAGAGGTCGGCTATTTCAACGGACGGTCAGGAATCCGGAAACAATAAATTGGTTTTTGTTGGTTGTTTGTTTGTTTGTTTGTTTGTTTGTTTGTTTTTTGTTTGTTTGTTTTTTGTTTTTTTTTGGAGTCGCCAGGCAAAGATTTCCTAATTCTGACAGGTGTAATAAATATTCCTTTTGTTACCCAAGGGAGGATCGACCATGAACACATAAAAAGTAAAATGATGGCTCTGAAAAAAAATTGCCTCCAGTGCGGTCTCCTGTGTTTCTAGGGGATGTGAACTCTTCAGCTTCAGAAAACTGACCTCGAGAGCTAATCGCTGCCCTGTATGTAAATAAATGTTTAGACACAGTGAGACAGAAAGCAAGTCATCAACTGAAAATGTTTCCAAGCAAGAAATGAGATTTGTTCAGCAAAATACTGAGGAAGAACTATGCTAACAAATAGTTATGTCCATGTTCTTTCTTGGAGGAGTAAGATCAAAGGACACGGAAATGGAATTTTTCAATCTCGTGTTGGGTATACATTGACAAGTTGTTTAGCTTGGCCCTGTGGGACAGGTCTTGACAGGCTTTTACCATCAATCACACTATGAAGGTTGCATATTTGACCAAACTTTGTCTCGAGTATCTCAAGAGTCACGTTCACATCTTTTTTTTCATGTTTCTTACTTTCTTTCTCTCTATTTCTTTCTTACTTATTTTTTCTCTTTCGTTTGTTTTTCCCTCATAGTTATCTCTTTCTCTCCCTTTTTAATACTTAGTCTTAATGACTGTATGCAGATGGATGCAAACAAATAGATACACAGTCAAACAAACATTATGATGCATAAATATATAAGTAAAACAAGACAAAGCTGCCGCCCCAGCAGCTGATGCCTTAAGCCAACTAAACAACAAACAGAAAAAAATGCGCAAACGCATCTGAGCGCTTCCTTTCCCTTTTCTCACTCTCTGATTGGCTGCAGTTTAAAAAACGATCAGAAAAAAATTGCAGTCATACTCACCTGAAAAGATGCTTGAGGCAAACGCTGAAATAAAGATAGAGTTTCAAGTGTCAATGATTTTTCTTTGTTGCCATTTTCCCTTGCCTATTAGTATGAGATTCGCTGCATGTGGACCGTACATTCAATTGCGGGATTTTTTTATATTTTGTTCTTTCCCGTTTTTACCAGTCCTGTCAACTGCTTCTGTGGGCGAATTGTGTCCAGCACAAAGACAAACCACTATCATCTGCTCTGATTCTTTTTTTCAAGCCAGTTAGCCGCCTGCAGAAAGCAACACTGTCGTTTGTATCTTATTGCCCTCGCAAATCAACTATTCCAATTAAAGAATCGTTCGTGAATGTAATAAACTTCTTCACAGAATCATCAAACAAGGGAGTGAACTGGTGCACAATGGCGGCACTAACATGGAAGCTGTTCGTGTTGCGCGTCTCGTGAGAAGTCCGCGGGATATTCACAGTTTCTTGTCCTCGCTTTTTGGTTTTGTTTTTCTCCTTGAGAAGGATTGGTTTTGGCACCTATTCAGCTAGGTGCTAATTCCCTCCGACACACCACACTGCAGTCTTCTGATGTCCGATCTTTTCTTTCTGCTGACGAAGCGAAGAAGCTGGACAACGAAGATCTGAACACCACGCTGATCGCACGACAGTCAGGCAAGAGATATTTTCAGAAAGAACCGAGCGGCCACATTTTGGATAATTTGCTGATATGCCTACAGGAGTTTTCACTCGTGAAAAAGGGATTTGCCTGGCGCAAATTAACTTTGTTTTTGTTTTCTTGCTGTTTGTGGTAGAATGAATTTCCCTACGGCATAAGAACGTCCTGGGGACCTTGCAGAAGCTGTGGTTTTGTCATTTTATCTTTGATGAATCTATCAGTTTTAAAGCACGCGGTGCAGGCTAAGAAATCGCTTCTAATTCAGGAAGCTATAAACATTATTCTTGTCAAAAAATCTTTCACAATGCGTAGGAGGGATCTTAAAGGCTTTGGTGGTCAATAACAGAACATGTCCGAGGACGCCCCTTCACCTTTGAAATGATGAGTAAAACAGAGGGATGGGGTTTGCCCCGTGATAGTCAAAAGGATCTTTGAAAAATTTCAGTCGCCTTTTGAAGCACTGACCAGTCAAAAGGCAAAGCAAATCATCCTATCTTAGATATTGTATAGTTCTCTGCTAAAGGACTTTGTATCAGGGGATCTGTTTACTTCTCTGAAGCTTGTTACGAACACTTTTTTTTCCAGTCAGTCGTCTCCCAAACTCTTGGCACATCTTCTAGTGCCGAAACGGCGGAAACAGTTTTTTTTTTAAGTTCACCTGATAAACGCTGCTTGATCACATTCCGTTTAGAATTTAATTAAGAAGAATTTATTACATGAGCTGTGTCTACTTCTGATAACTAAGCTTCTTGCCAGATGCAAGCTGACATTGGTTGTTTTATGAGTTTTCAGATTGATTCCGAAGAAGAAAAAAAAAACCAATCGCGAGTCACCGCTCTTCTTTGACGAACGAAGAGAGAAAGAGATGGGAGAGAAAGCGAGAGCAGAGCGCACGTGCAGTAGTCTTCGTGATGGTCTCTAAGCAGCAACAGCAACGATAGCAGCGGCCACACGACAGCAACACTTGCATCTGCAACACCTCAGCTTGGCGCTGCTGCTGCTGCTGCTGCAGCAAAGCGCGTCGGTGACAGAATTTGTCTGCAAACAGCTTCCCGTCTGCTGCACGGCGCTGCTTGCCGCACTGCTGCTCGCAGGAACGAAGGACTGCGGGAGGTGGACGTGCGGCGCGCACCAGGACGGAGCGCGGGAAAACACGCAGCGACACGCGTAGGGAGGGGAGGTCACTGGGCAGCCACCATGTCGAGAAGTAACTTCACGCACGCCATCCTCTTATTTTTCTTTCTTACTTTATGTCCTTATTTTCCTTTCATTCATTTTTTCTTTATTTTTTTTTTATTTCTTAGGCTTTTCTTACATTCTTTCTTCATTACGTTATTTTTTCTGTCTTTTTTCACTTTTTTTCATCCTTTTATTCTTACTTCTGATTTTTTCTTTCTCTCTTCTATTCCTTTTTACTCTTTTCTTTCCTTGTCACCCTTTCTGCTGTTTAAAATTTCTCTCTCTCTCTCTCCTTATTTATCTGTCGTTGCCTTAATTATACTTGAAAGACTTTTTAACCTGTTTTAAACCTGTCCTAGTATAACATAAACAACGAATTCTTTTAAAAACAAAATTACTGTATTTAACTCATTCTCTCTGTTATTAAATAAATTTAGATAGTCGCTTATTATTAGTTATTTGTATGGATCTTTTAGGTTTTGACTAAGCTCTCTCCTGTTTGTGTTTTTTGTGCGCACAATAAGTCAAAATCTTAGGTTTCCTGTAACACAAAATATTTCACACCTTTCCGCCTGCTGACCAGAGTTTGTGGTCTTGTACACAGTTTCCTATTTTCTCTCAGGGCTTCAAAAGCTTTGTTTGCGATGGACAAAAAGGGATAAAGGCAAAGCTTGTTTCTTGAACCTATTTTGCGAGTGAATTGCCATGTCTGATACATTCTATTTGATCCTTTGTCCTGTCTAGCCACCTACTGTTATTCCTGTCTTATGTGGAAATGGAAAGTTATAGTTGGCGCCTGGAAGATTTTTGTTCAACTTCACCTTTCTATCTGTAAATGAAGACAGACACAAGTCTCGGAAACAAAAACGACATCGACACATGCACTGTTACAGCCATTACAGTTAGAGAGAAAAACAAGACAAATCCCGTTACCACAATAGCTTGGAAGCAGCGCAAAAAAAGACATTGATAGGATGATTTTGTGTATTGATAGCAGATGGTTTAGGTCTTTGTCCTCTCTCTTGCAATCAGATCTCATCGGTGGAGACCCTGGTCCTTCGTAAGGAGCGCCACTAAATATTCTGTGCATCATTTCACAGGGGAGATTGATGTCCATATTTCTGGATCCTGAGGTCGTCCATCCTCGGCGTCCTCATCGCATCGACATTTTTGTTAACTCTCATTTTCTTATACAGTGAGTGCGTGTGGATTTTTCTGTCACTGGATGGGTAGAGAGGGAAACTCAAGTGACTTTCAATCTTATTTTCAAACAAGTGTCTGTGGATACACATATTAATTTAGGAAATGAGCTGGACAGACAAGCCAAGCAGGCAGATAAGATGACACAAAGACAAAACAAGAGCTGGAACGATGGAAGAACGGAGGAAAAAGAACGAGTGTGAGTGTAGGGGTCCCACCGCCTACGCCTTACATCCATGCGTTTGTCCACCATCCGTAAGCTGCGGCCATCAGAGACCCAAGTGACTGTGCAATCGGTGTCCTCCTCCTGTGACACCAGCTTTGTGTCGAGCCAAAGCCCCTGGGGCGTCCACGATCCAATCTTCTCCACCAAAGCCAAGGAAACACTGAGGACGATCGCGTCTGTACCGTCTTCATCAGCCACCCTCCTCTCTTATCCCCTCGTTGTTGTCGTCTGAGAGGACAAAGGATGCTCGATTCTCCTTGATTAGATCTGCATGGTCTGACACAGAACTACAGTATCCTACACAGAGCTACATAGTGGGCACATAACTACACAGCCTTGCCATGCATCCCGGCACGGAACTTGGTAGAACACCATAATACTTTTTTTAAACCATATAAACAACTTCTTCATATCTACAGATTAATAACATCATCAAAATCTTTAAAAACTATTATTAAGTTACTATAAAGTGTTTTGATAAAGTGTACCCTAACGAACGCACGTACACAGACAATTTCAGAGGACTGTGTTTGTATTTATTTTAAATCACGCATGATATTATTACTCAGCAAGAATTTTCAAAGCAGGAACCTGACATAACATTTTTCAATTCAATATCAAGACAAACTTAACTGCGGCTCTAAAACGATTTAACAGCAGGAGACACAAACCAAGTAGTCAGTATTGCACGCACACTCCTTCTTTGTCCACCACCTCTCCTTCTCTCCCTTCCTCGACTTTATTCCATCATTTTTTCTCCATCATTTATCGTCTCTTCTCTCGTTATCATCCATCTCGCCTTTCGCATTTGTAGTTTGCATTGTTAATGAATTTCTGGGAAGGCAGACGCATCAAAGCTTAATGACACACAAGACCGTGGTAAATTGTTATTTATGGCCCAGCCATGTGAAGAGTAATTCTAATCCTAATCGGAACGTCCATGCTTTCTAAAGATACGCCATTATTTAGCTCTCGGTGAGCGCTCCAATACCTGCCAGCTACCTCCATACTCGCGGCCTGCACCTTAATGTGGTTCAACAGGAAAGTAGCTTAATATGGTTGCTGGGGGAGCTGGCACGGCTCCAGATTTATGGCATCAAATTGCAGCCATTTTCCTTGGCAAGTAGCTCGCAAATTTCTCTCGTCCTCGTAGCAGCCAGCGGCCACTTACGATGGCGAGTCACTTACGATGCTTCGGGGAAGAATTTGACAGTTGGAATCCGCGACATGTTTCGGGGACGTTCGGGGGGGAGTTAGGAACGCACGCGCAAACGAGTTCACGGAGCAGGCTCGTCACACCTCCATGTCTAATGCAGCAGGCTTAAAGGTGATGCACCAGCGTCTAGTCCCCCTCCCCATCTCTACCCCACCTACCCATTCCCTAACTAACGGCCTTAGAACAATATGACGGGCATTAGCTTCAACACTGCGGACCTCAAGACCTCGAGACCCTCTGTCAGGCGTCTGCTGCTATTGGAGAACCCAAACTCTAAATGGGTATCGAACGCCCGTCCTGAAAATGGATTTGTCATTCTTTTCTTGTAGCCGCAAGTGCATATCTTCTGAGGGTTTTATCTTGCCCGTTGGAAACCCCTTTCGATGTTTGTCTGGAACAATAGGGGGATAGACGTCAGGAACAATTTCCAGAGAACACGGCACGTGTGCTGTATTATTCATGGGGGTGGTTTGATGGCTGGATGGATGAGGAGATGGGCTTTCCTCTTCAGCACATCAGATCTTCCACGGCACGATGTTATCCGCTTTTCAGATGCCAGCAAGGTTTTCGCTAACACGTGCTGTCGACCTCTGACAGATGGGACTAATTTCCCAGCATCCCTCACAAAGTAACACGCAGACAACCCCTCTCCTCCTCTCCCCTTCCGACGATGACATTCATTTTTATTTTTGCTCGCAGTGTTATCTCGGTCACGTTATCACTGATGTCGTCTACGGACGCGTGAAGATCGATACCCGTCGGCTGTCCACGGTCATTTAAGTTCATTTGGATGCTTGCTGGACAGGGTGTGCCTGTAATACTCTCGCCACTTCTTTGGCTTCATCCGGATGACTATGACTATCACTGTTCACCAATCCCTGTATAGAAGAACACGTGATATAGGCAGCAAGCTAGAATGTTCTAGAGTGTCCAGGTGCTTGGTGTACGCCTCACTTCTGTCAGTGTCCTGTAGCTGCCATTGGGGTGTGTTGTGCCATGAAGTAAGAATGGAATATAAGGTCCTGCAGCCTGCTACAAGAAAAAATTTAGGGTCCGACATCTGGCTATTGCAGAATGAAGTCTATGGTATCTCAGCTGGAAAGAACAGCAAGAAATGGATCCAATGTCCTGCAGCTGGGAGGTGCAGCGAGAATGTGGATTCAGTGCCACAGCTAAACTAGATGCAGCTGAAAATACAGGTGTCAGGATGATAGAGAGGACTACGCCTTAATTTCGAATCTCATTCTTACTTTGTGGTTTTTTTTTCCTTTCAGGGAAATTTGTTTACAGAGTTTCCCCGTTATTTAAGCTTTACCGCAGATGCTTCCAAAGCAGTATTCAAAACCAAAGCTGTGTTTTTTATAACTATACATGAATAAAACTATAATATCTGCAACTGTACATGAATAAAACTATAATTTCTATAACTGTACTTGAATAAAATTATAATATCTGTAAGAGTTATCTCTTCAACTCCTATCTAGTATAGAGAAGGAGTGAAAGTTGTTCCGCAATAAGAAAATGCTCAAAAGAACGACCGCAAACCTCTCGCATATTTCTCGTTGTTTTCTGGTTTCTTGCCTTCGTGGAGAAAATTGTCAACACCGTTATCACTCGCAGCTAGTCTGTACATAGACCAATTGTGCTGAATGAAATTGTTTTCTCCTTGTATTGGCACGGACAGAGGCCGTAGGCAAGTGCGGAGCTATTTTCCGTGCATTATTCCAGTTTCTTCGTTCCCCCTTGCACAGGGGACGAAGGAATAAAATCAACTAATCAATCAATTGCCCTGAAGAACCAAACTCAATAACTTACAGCCGACCACACCGACTGACAGGCCGGTAAGTGGGTTAGCAGCCAGCGGCACACTGTGGACACTGTATCTCAGTCTCTGTATCTCACAGTCCCTGTACCCCACTAGACACAGATTTCTTTGCAATGTAAAAAATAAACATTTTTGTTTTCTGTTCATATTCTACAATGAACAATTTAAAAAATACTATTCAAGTAACATAAATACATATTTAGTTTCTTAGGCGAGGTTTATAAAAATCTTGGTGTCATCAGAGATGACTGAATTCTCCTGTCTAGTCTTATTGTTAATTTGTTACACCCGCTTAATTACAGTTACTGAATTATAACAGCTTATTAACTTCTGTAACCATACTGGATAGGCAGCCTGAAAAAGTATATTAGTTATTTTTAGATATGGTCAGTCCTTTCAGAAAAAATCTCCCCGACTGCCCAGAAGCAAGGGATTCTGAGTGGACCCAGGATGCTACTACTGGCGGCGGAAGGAGATTATAAGGTTCGCCCTCCATATAATGTGTTCTACATACAGTGACCTACATACAGTGACCTACATACAATCCATTGCACATTCCACAGTGGTTTTCGGCTAAAAATATCAATAAAATTCTGAATTTTACAAATAGACATAATGTTCAAAGTCTTCCACAAGAAGGTAATCTACTTTACGGCTTCGCACATTAAAATCAGCAGTTCCTTCTTAAAAGTCAAAGTCTCAGGGTTAGTCACAGGAAAAGAAAATCACAACATTCTCATCATCCAAATTTAAATTTGCGATACTGCTAATCAACTATTCACCTAATTAGTGAATTCAGGTATTTACATCATCCGAAGGAAACAATAATCCATGCAACTGCCACAAACGTCTCAAAAGTTCAAACATATTTAAAGATCCACTGACTCACAAACAACAAATTGACTCAGACTAGGCGAGTTTTGAAGTGTTCTCACTTGAGTATATTACGCTCTTCTAATAAATCTAGTAAGAACTTCACAGACTAGGTTTAGTCAGGACTTAACAACAACGATGAAAACTGTCAGGTTCCATAACCCCATCAAGACAGGAGACAACTCCGACATAAGAACATCATTCCTGGTCTCGGCCCTGAGTTTCACAGTTTATACTACGTTAGCCTCTCATCACAGAAACACCTTTCGTGGTGAGACATTCGCACCTACCCAGCCACACACACACCCTTTATGTTTTTTATTACCTACTTAATGATTTTTTTAAGCAGGTTTGTGAAGCTATAAACTTTTTCTCTGTTTGTGTGTTTTTTATTATGACATATTTTAATTAGTATCGTCAACAGACAAGATTGGTGCATGAAGCTTGCCAACACAAACTTAGAACTTAATTGTTTTCGTGATGCGATTGTGTGCTACTGAGGTGTAATTCACTCTGGTATCTAGCGTCCCCCACAGATACACACGTGACTGAGTCCTTAAAATAGCGCCTGACGTCAAGGAGCTAATTACGTCACTGCAACCTCGATCACGCGGGTGCTCTGCACGAAAGAGAATTCTTACCTGGCGAACAGAGTTAGTCAGTCTCAGAGTAATTAGTGGAGCTATCAAACAGGTGAGTCTATCTAGACTGCATTATATCAAATACTAACTCTGTATAAGATGTTCTGAAATTACCACGGACATCTTCCTCTCCCCTGTGGTGTGTCCGCGCATGTGCGTGTGTGTGTGTGTGTGAGAGAGAGAGTGTGTGTGTTCCTAATAGAATTAAAAAGCACGTGATGATCAGTATCACCATTTTCTTGCAATCTCACCTCAACAGCAACCTTCCATATCAAACCTGACTTGCACACAAGCACTGAGCTGCTTCAATCACAAACATTCCAGTTTTGCTTCTGTTTGTTCCCGCAGATCAGTTTAGGTGTTGTTGTTTTTTTAATCTGATAGTAAAACTGGAAGCGGAAGCAGATTTCTGCAAATTACTCTCAAGCACTTGAAGTGGAAACTCCAGCAGCGCCTGACAACAACGGATCATCCTCTAGTTTTGATGTATGGCGTAAATGTGGCGCATGAACAGCGGTTGAAAGCTTCATTTTTATCTTATTTGTATTATTCCATCAGCTGCAAAAGATCTTTGTAAAACTATGTTTGACTTTTTTAAAAAAAAAAAAAAAAAAAGAACAAACCTATTTCCGCTATTTCAGAAAGAGAGGAGTCGACTCATTTCAAGAACATCTCTAATGGTATTGGAAACTGAAAACTATCGGTAACAAACTCAGATGGTATTCGCCGTTTATAAACTGACAAAACGGTGTGTTTTCCTACAGGTGAAAAGAATCGTGTTCACTGAGAATGAAGCTGAAAGTTTTATTACCTTTGATACGAAACATGCAGTGATGGCTTGAAAGTGAACATCAACAAGACATCAGAGTTCAGGTTCTGTTCGTAGACTGCTATGCCGGTGACACGTAAACAAAAATTCATCAGGAACATAATAATAATAAGTAATAACTGAATTTGTAAGGCACGTTTCCCCATGTTTCCCCATGTGGGACAAATCTTCATGCTGTGCACGCGAAAGACTAGAAACGAACCGCCAGCCCACCATGCCAGAGTCAGCAAACGGACGACACCATGGCAAACATGATACACGATACCAAACACGTGTTTACCGTGCATTCAGAGCATTACATAGACCATCGAAACAGCGTGGCAGGTATGGGAATCACTGTTGGCCAAGTGCTAAGCAAAACCGTGTGGGAATGTCTGCAGCAGGATTTCAGGGAGGCTTCAACATGCAAATGGCGTCTCCCACCCCGGGAACACATCACAGTAATGGCGGTGGGTGCGGATCAAACAGTGCTTGGGTGTAAACTTGTCTCCGGTACGTTGGATTCATTTTCCATTAGAACCACCTCATCCCCTGTTTTCGAAGCATTTCCATTTCCTGTCCCCAAAGTCATCGTTCAGTCGGGGTCATCAAGCAAATTGACCGTGAGTCCTCGCGTAGGTTTCCGGTTGTGTCTCACCCGGTTCTATTCCCACACCTCGCGATGCACGAGAGAATTTTGCATTTGAAAAGTGAGTGGACATAGGCTATCGTCGTGAATGCAACACTTGATAATATTGTACATACGAGTTTTTCATTTTAGACACCAGAAGGAATAGTGCTAAAATCAAACATGTGTCGAGGTATTCATAAACGTTTAGGACGTGCCACGTGCTTAAAAATTAAACGTTGACTGGTGATGTGGCCTGGACTGGCCGTCAGGGCACCTGTCAATACCGCCACCAACACTCACCAAATTTCTTGGTTCTTCACCTTTCTCTGGGATGCGCCTAATGAGAATCCCGTCCACTTTTGGATGTTTGCCCATTTCTTCTTTTTTTTTTATTTTCTATTCTCTTCTTCTTCGTCCCTGAGCTTTTTCCCTGCAGGATTATCTTTGCAAGACTTGATGACCTGGCAATGGAACCATACCACTTCAGCTTTGTGGAAAGGAGGTCTTTATAGGGCACAATTATCTGCGTAATTCGATTTCGTTCCTTCGTTGGTGATGTGACAGTTGGACGAGTTCGAATGATGCGTTTGCAGCATCTCGTTTCATGGACTGTATACAGTCGTTGTCAGAGTCTTCTCTCAGACCAAGTCTCATGTGCACGAGGGGATGGAGTAACGAGAGAATGCATTAGCCTGGTGTTAGAGAGGAGACATATGTTGTCGGTGTCCCAGATGCTCATTTGATCGCCACCTACGTGACGAGGTTTGTCAGCCACAGCATCTATCTAGGTCTTCACCCGCTCCTCCAATGACCAGTACTAACGGACGAACACGACCGCTCTTCACTCTGTATCAGTCAAGCTGTGTGTGTATGTATTCCAGAAAGAATTTCTGGTGAGCATAGTTATCTGGGTTATTGTAGAGAGCTCCTCCGGTTCCAAGGTATTCTGAGACGGTCGGCATCAAGTATTTGAAACTGAGGACTGTGTCTCCTTCTAGTCCTTCCTCTCAACACTTTAATGTCAGGCGTGTGTCTGTGTTGATGTTGTTAGTGTTGTTGGTCATCAACTCAATTCTCTACACGCATCTCCCTACACCCACTTGATTCTTATCTCGGTGTTCAACAAGATCAACAAGTTCTTATTCTTTTCTAGTTTCTGTATGGCATTTTCAGACTGCAATTTGATGGCTGTCCTGCATCCAGTTCTGAAATACGCTCTTCTACTGCATCTGCAATATTTTTAATGAAAATCTTGAATAATGTAGTGTAGACCTTGACAAAATATTTTTCTTTAATATTATTCATGCTTTGACAGAAATGTATTTAAATGTAACATTCATTCTTAGAGTTATGCTTTCCCTCCCTCTCTCTCTCTCTTGGTGTCTCACTGTGTAAAAATGCTGCAGTTGCTAGAAAAAATGATGAGTTCATTTTTTCACAAATACACATAGAATTTGTAAACAACAAGCATCAATAAAGGATTTAAAACTACCAGCCATGCACATTGATATATATATATGAACCTGTTCAAACAGAATCCACGCCCCTTTCGAAGGTCTGATGGTCAAAGGAATAAACAAATTTATTTTGCTTTGCCTGTCTGTGTCCGTCTGTTTCTGTCTTCAATCTCTTGCTTCCTGCTCCATTTGGTCGTTGTGTGTGTGTGTGTGTGTCCGTGCGTGTGTCCGTGCGTGTGTCTGTGTGTGTCCGTGCATGTGTAAATGCGCAGGTGCTGCAATGATGAACAAATTACTGAAGGAAGAAAACTATCAACACTAGTAGAACAAAACAGTGATACCTAATACCTTGTTTGACTTGCAAAATTGTGAACACCCCTGTAACCTGAATAACAGACTATAATCTGTTGTTTTGACCATACAATCATTCTTTATATTTCATGTGGTGTTGCCGGATTAGTTAATGTCGTGATGAACGCAAACCTTTGCTATCATGCTAGGCTAGGGACGATAAATATCATGTCAAAATACTCCTCTCTCTCCCTATTCTTTTCTCTTCTCTCTCGATCTGGTATTTCCCCATCTGAAAGTATAATATGGCGACAGCAAGCTCTTAGCAATTTCTCTTTCTTTTGTTCCTTTTTCAAGTCTGTCCGTGCAGTTGTAATTCCCTCCTCTTATGGCGTTGATGTGCTTGTTGTTGGCGCTGGTGCCTGTGTTTACCAGCTGCAAGACACATCACTTTCACACTCATTGCGGGCACAGGGCCCAGAGTTGCGTGCCTGCCTGTGGGGACCATCCTCCTGCAATGGTTTGTTGTGTCACTGCACCCACACCATGGCCGCGCCCCGCCACATAAATATTATTCTTTATAGGAGCCAAGGGTGGCTCTGTGGATCCGTCAAGTCTTGAGGTCTGTTCTTTAGTCTTTCTTTGCCTTTCTCTCCTTTCCTCTCTTGTTCCCACTTTCTCCCTCTCTCACTCTCTCTTTTATCGCATTTGTCATCACATGCAGCTGTTGCAGGAGCGTTTGCTCAGAAAAAATGTATGAAATGTTAATTGACACCATGACATTAAGGTTACATGGTTATATTATGTGATAAGTTTTCTTTACAAATACCGGTTTGGTTTTGTGTGGGATGGTAAATGAATTGGAAATGTCAATGTGTTTTTGAAAGTTTTAAAATTAAGATTGACAGATTGTTTTCACCAAGACTGGCAGATTAAAGTCAACTCAATTGACCTTATCCTAGTGTAGGTTTTTACACACATAAATCACATAGGCATGATAGGTATTTTTACAAAATTAAGACTAGAGGTTTCTATTTAAACTCTCACAGGTTTCGCTATTGTACAAGCACTAGGTGTGATTTTTGTATGGAAGACAAAATTGAAATATTTTTCTTATTTATCTGTCCAAGATATTTCAATTGACAAGAAGATACATTCTCAGAAAATTTTACAGAATAATTTCACATTTTCGATTCTGCTTTTTAATGTCAGATAACCGTACTAAAATAACCACCAGTTTAGCCGCATAGAGCATTGGATTTGAGAGAAAAACTTCTAAATAGTCGACTTCACTTTGTTTATTCTTGGGGCGCTAGTGTTTGTTCAACTGCTTATATTAATAACTGGTCTTTACATTGCTTATTTCTTTGTTTGGATTGCTTGAATTGTATGTATAGGAGTTTTAAGATGTGTAGCCATCTTGATAGATGTTCACACCATGGCTGGAGCTCTGTAACAAAGATTCAATCAATCTTGGATACACACTGAAATGTCTACTTTTTTAATCAGAAATCTTACATTTTAGATTGTCATTTACCCTTGTTTAATTTTCTTATTTAATTTATTTGGCTATGTTTATATAATCAACGGCTTGTAGACAGGTGTTTAGTACAATTCTCACTTACTGATAATTGTTTGATGTAAGATAATCATATTTGTTGATGTATATCTTACATAACTGTATCACTGAAAGTTTATTTTTTTCAATTGTTTATTCCAGACTCGAGTCTATGAAGATGTTAATGATGACAATAATGATAATAATTGTTCCCTTTGAAATAATCTCAGGTCTACTCAATAAAAATTTTAGTTCGAGTTCTCTCTCATCAACGTCCCTGCAAGAATTACAAATGGTAGACTGAGTGTGAGTGACACTGCATACCTCTTGGTCACGAAAAGGAGTTTGTGAGTCTGTTTGTGTATGCTAAGTAACTTTGAACTGTGGGGAATTGAATTATGCTAAACCGTGCTTGAGTCAACTCAATGTGCTTCGTGAAAACAGTATCCAACGAGTCCCTCTACAGGGACAGTACTTCAGGATTGAGTGACATTTCAGTGTTCACTCATCACTTGCTGGGCCAGATAGTCTTGAGGTCTCTCTCTCCTTTATTTCTCTATTTCTATCCTCTTCTCCTTTGTGTGTGTGTGTGTTCATCCTTCATATATCTGCGGATTGTTACTTCATTGTTTCAGATTCATATTTTTTGCTTTTTCTTCATTTGTTTTTTAATGTTCGAACGCTAGCCCACAGGAGGCCGCAGTGGACAGTAAGTCCATTCATTCATTAATTCATTCAGTTTTATTTCCTTATTTACGTTTAATTCTTCGTTCAGTGGTTCGTTCACTCTCTCTTAGCCTGTCTGACTCTTTCAAACTCCACAGAAAACATGAAGCATTATTATGTATTTCACACGCGCACTCCGGAATTGCAAATTATATTTCGTCCTTTATTGCTTTATTTTCGTAAACATCGGGCTGCGCGTGGGCCGGGGTCACGGCAGGCGATGGAGGAGGAGGCCCCGGGTCTGTCAGGCTGCAACTGTAGTGCATCCTCACAAGGTGAGGGCCATGGCAGTGCGCAGCAGCTCTTACAACTGATGATTTAGTTGCTGACACCTTCAAGTGTTGTCAGACTCGTGACTAATGTCTCGATGGGTCTCTGAGGCTGTTTCTCACCAAAGTTATGATTCGCTCTCCAGATAACACACACACTTCTTACATGTGTCCTGTTGTGGTTTTTGTCAGCCACTCTAGTCATGATGTCATCGCGTAGAGAATGTCTCATTGTCTCAGAGCAGTCTCATTTAAAGATGTCGGGTACTTCACAAGTTTGCCGCTCATCTTCGCCCTCCTTTAGAGAATTTATCCTGACACTAAACAGTATTTTCACCTTGCGCTTAAAAGTAGTAGAACAAGGTCTTGCATGTGAAGCTTGTCTGGCAGTGGGCCTTTAACTCCAGTCCTGACTGGCAGCAACCGTCAGGCTGTATTCTCGTCTACTGGCGCTAGAAACGGTTTCCTCGCTGATTCAATAATTTTCTTTATTATTTCGCTTCATCATCGTCTGACACGTCGAGTGTGCGGCAATCAGCACTTGGTCTTTTCGACCACATGCCGTCTGTGTCCCCACCTCCAACCCCAATCTCCTTCTTCTCAAAGTTATTGTTTCCAAAATTTGTGTGAGATGGTGTCCAGTCACTTAATCCCCAGACACTTCATCCCCGACACTTCATCCCCGAGACTTTTAATCCCCAGACACTTCATCCCCGACACTTCATCCCCGACACTTCATCCCCGACACTCAAGAACAATTTTCATATCATATTGTTGAAGAACATTAATTTTACTAGATTATATGAACTTTAACTAATGTTGTAGATGTTCAAATGACGTTGAAGTTAAAAGCATGATTTGAATTTGAATTTCAATTAAATTTTTCGCTGACTTCATAATTTTTATACTTAAGGATTTAGATTAGGGATTAAGTGTCTGGGGATGAAGTGTCGGGGATGAAGTGTCTGGGGATTAAAAGTCTAGGGGATGAAGTGTCGGGGATGAAGTGTCGGGGATGAAGTGTCGGGGATGAAGTGTCTGGGGATTAAGTGACTGGGAACCTAAGGCTACATTCAAACGTTCTCTGGAAACATATCTGTTCACTAAGTACTATCGCTGATATACTATTGCAATATTGTCTGGCATGTGCACCATTATGTTACTATTCCATCTCTCTACTGTTAGCAGCCCCTACATTTCTTCATACATTTATTCATTGTATTAATTTCTACTCTTGTACTTCCCCTTTATGTTCTGCAGTGTGCCTATGCCTATCTTACCGTCCATTGTCTGTTACCTAATGTTTATATGTTCATTGTTAAAATTACTGGTCAGCACAGTGATGGTCGTGATGCTATGCAATACAAGTGCATAAATTATTATTTGCTCGGAAACTCGGCCACCTCCATGATGCTACTGGAGATATCTCTATGATAAATACTCTTTGGGAAAACATTTTAAGGGTCCATAACTCTACTGCATGAGGTGAGTGCGTGTGAAGACAAGCGGCAGACGCGCCGCTCGTGTAGACGAAGTCTGATAGTATTTGTACGCTTGCCGCTTGCCGCTTGCCGCGACCGCCTGCCGCGCTCCTGCACTCACAAAGTCTATTTAAATACTCATTGACTGGAAAGAAGGACATTTAATTAATCTGCTATATTGATACCTGAAGCACAAAATCCAAAGGAAATTGAACTACTACCTTGAAGCATTCCCGTGTCGTGTTTTATTCAATCTGAACATCTTATACAGAAAGAAAACATAATTTAAGTTCGCAAACATCTTGTTTCATGCCTAAGACATTTTATGTGCCGATCCGTGATTCGGATCACGGATTTTAGTCTGTGGCAATTCGCATGCTGCAGATGCTGCAGACAGGATGCCTTCATTACACAGCAGGCGCCGCGGAAAGAAAAAGGTATAAAAACAAAAACTACGTGTGGTGTATATAGATAAACAACATCGTCCGTGATGGCTCAGAATCTTAGACTGGTTCTCGGGTGGTGGGTTGGAGGGGTAGTTCTGTACCTTAAGGTGCTTTCTGACGGCTTCCTAAGCCTGTCAAGAGCTGGTACTGAGCATCCTGCCCCTGACTCCAGGCCGCTGTCAGACATGTACCCGCGGGCTTCACGCCGTGTTGTCTCTGATTGCCTTCGCATGTTTCCAGCTCCACGGCTTTCTCTTGGCACATTGTCCTGGTGTGTCAGGAAGACAATCAAGGCCTGCCTTTGTCACACCAGTAAATAGCTTTGTCACCCAAACTCACCATGATGTATACAATCGAGGGCTTTCAACCGCTGAGGCTGCTAGAAGGGATGTGGGAAGCAGGGAAATGTCAGATGTTGAGGGGAACTTTTGGAAAGGTCCATGTCCATTACAGACCAGCTGTCTACTAGTCAAAAATTACTGTCAAAAATAAATATTTTGTCAATAATATATTCTTTCAGAAATATAGTTCTATCAATAGCACTGTGCTTATGAGAGAAAAATTAAAAGCGTGAGAATAGATCAGTTTGTCTCAGTACACGACACTGAGCATCAGCATGAACCTTGTAAACTGTTCAGATGCTTCTTGCTATTGTTTTCCCTCCTCGTGTATGCGCACACCGGACATTCTCTCTCTTTCTCTTTCTCTCTCACACACAGAGGAACAAAAACTTGCACGCACGCTTTAAAAGGCAGAAAGATTTATTCATGAGAGATGAAAGAAATTTTCTAGGAATAACTTCATTAATCTGGGTTGGGTGGCACGCGACATCATCAACCTCACCGTCCTGACCCAATTAGAAGCCATGCGAGGAAAGCTAACCTGCCCTATGACCCGGTACATTAAAGGCAGTTCATTCACGTGACTCAGCTCCATCCATTCCTATTTTCCTCTCTTTTCATTGTGTTCAGCTCCACTCCTCTGTGTTCAGTGGAATCGCCCCTGATACCACTGCTCTCGTGCCTTTACATGGCTGAGACAGTTTGGTTGTCGCCTTCTTTACCTGTAACAGGTAAACAGTTTACAAAGCATACTGACTGTAGTTGTTTACCATATGTTACGCGTGGGTAAGTATGGTGTACACCGGACAGATGAGTCGACATCATCAGCACGGAATGTAGGATGCACCATCCACCACTACATACAGTATCATCTACTGGCTTGTCGTTGTCGACTTCATGATGTTGTTAGCAGAGCTCAACCTCAACAAAGGTAAAAAGATGTTGCACGCACTCTGACTGCTCTCCATGGCAACATAACTGTCAGGTTGTCTTTTATTGCGCAATTAACTCCGCGAGGTCGACGAGGTCTTTTCCAGATGGAGCGGCGACCCTTGGTGAAAAACGTGTTGAAGCGATCGCCGCCATAGGTTTTTTTTCCCCTTGTTGATACATCTGCACCAGTCCGGAATTATCTGTTATCAGGCGTAACTAATTTCCTCAGCCGACGAGGGGAGTTCATTACCTCCTAATCAACATTTTTCTTGTTCATTTTCTCCTAGTCCATCATCACCCTCATTCCATCGCCGCTAATATCCTCCGCGTCATTATAAGCACCCTGCTGTCAAGATTCCAGATATTTGCCCCCATAAAGGAGCGTTGAGAATAAAATAAAAAATAAATGAAAAAAAAATACTAGATCATATATCTGTAATCTCACCCACTCTTCTACTCTCATTTTTTTTTCTCTCACACACTCTGCTCTCATTTCAAATCGTCACCCCTTTGCAGACATCGTCACCATCATTTGAATAGATAATACACGATATATATCGTGTAAACAACTTTGGAGGGTATCTTTTATGAAACATATTCATCTTTCTCACTTTCTCCTCCCTCATTCACACATCACTGAATGTGACAATCGTTTTCATATCAGAATAGATAACAATATAATACAATGTCAGGCGCTCAGAGATAAATCGTTGGAAAAGCGCTCTACAAATCCTCATTAATTACTAATAATAAAATGTAATATACAGTAAAAACTTCATTAAGACCTTTTGTATTTCGCGATCGGACTCTAAGTTACGACCAAAAACTGACGGACGTATTTCGCTTATAAAAGCCATCTCATACTACGGACTACTTTCCCAGTGCGACTTCCGGCCAACAGTTCTTTGTGCTCTGTGCGATAAGATCGAGTATTAAAACGTATTAAGTACATACTTGATCTGACTGACAACCTAACCTGTATCATGGAGCCTGCTTTGTTCACTGCCGAGTTGGGTCGACCCAATGACCATCCAATCTAACCACCAAATGCTTCAGTCGAATCGAAAATGCTAGGACCACATGTGCCCACGAGAGTATACAACAATCGTCCAGCATAGAAATGGAATGGACAAACAGGCCACAGGGACCACTCGATCACCGTTGACACAAGCAGCTATTAACGTCAATTGCCAACGTCATGGCTTGTGCGAAGAAGCTCAGCGCCACCATCTTGCTAAACCAACATGGGCGCCTGTCAATACCACATTTAAAGAACAAAGCTCTAATGGCGCACAAACTCGATTTCTCTCAATACTTCTAAATATTTAGATAAAAAAAAAACGCCTTTGTTATCATGCTTATTCTTGAGTTTGGAGTAAAATTATAGATTAATGTGTTTGCAAGATGCGGAAATAAATAAAATGCTACAGTCGTCGTTACTCGGCGTTTCATTCAGCCAGGGCCTGAGTCGATGCTACGAAACTAAGAACTCGGTGTTGGGAACGATGAGGTCTTACGTGGGACGATTTGGTCATAAGAAAGGGTCGACTCGACCGAGGAGGTAGGTTGATAGTGCCGGGGTGGAATGGCTTTTAGTCAAAATGACTGTTCCCCGTTCACAGATGTCTGTGTTTCCCAGCGCCCATCAGATGACTGTGCTACGCTTTTGTTTTTCTTTTTTTCTTTTTTTTTTTTGCAGAAGTCACGTGATTATAAAAAATTAGGGATCTCTTGAGTTACTGTTTGTACTCCATTGCACCATATTGCGTTTAAAAATGCATTTTAAGAAAGCATCTTTGTCCACCACGGCACCCTAGTATTGATCAAACGCTCTTACCTGGAGAATTAATTCCCCTGGAAATCTTCAATCAAATGCGACAAAGGCGGATTAAGTGAGCAAGATCAAACGAAAGCGAAAAGCACGAAGAAAATCCATGTGACATGATTTGTAATAGCTTATTGCTCAATACTTAGAGATATAAGCTTTGGATTCACATTGTGTGTCGATGTCATGTTCCGTGAATGATTGAAGAGAATGGTTTAATATTTAACGCCTGCATTGTCACCATTCAGTTAAGACATGATTTTGGTGGATTTTAGTGACCTTTGATGAAATACTTTTATTTAGTAATGAAAGGAAGTTGGCTTGTTTAAACGCTTTTCCTCTTATTTAGGGGGAGAGAAAAGCTCTTGGAAATCACAGGCATTAGCATGTCGAGGGCGTGAGTGTTTCGGGTTTGAGAGGTATTTTGAGTTCTGTAGTGTCTAATCTACACTCATGCGCCATGAACTCTTCAACACGTAGAGGGCCGCACATGGCGCGATCGCCACCCGCTCTCACACCCACACACACCACACACACATACTTCCCATTCCACTGCCTATCAACGAATTTTTCCCCAACCAATCAGCCGGCCGAGATGTCCAATATTGCTAATTCAAAAGGTCATCCCGTACGTTCACTCTCCGCCAGAACACCCACCAACAACCAAACCTCTCTGGAGAATCAGAGGAGACTTCCTATGTCCCCGTTTCCCAATCAAACACAACCCCACAGATAGACTCGAGTGCACAAGTCCAGAGAGAGGTGCAAAACATGGAAAACACAACTACAGGCACGTTGCTAATCTTGCCGATTGTCCACAGAAGACAGGAGGGATAGGCTGGGAATGTGAATAATATTACAACTTCCGTGTTTCTGATCTTTGTGTCAGCTGCAAGAGAAAGAAAAACAACGTCGTGGAATTCATTCTTTATGGCCGACATGATGGAATGTTAAGCGAAACGTGTCAGAAAGACGAATAAGCTATTTATTTCTTTGGAGATTTCTTTCTGTGTTTTGTAGAGAACCTATCGGAGAATTTAGTGATGTATGACCACTCCGGGTGAGCGGAATAATCGTGGGCTTCATAACAGGGTTCTTGTCATTTTTATAAATTAAAAATGAGTTATCGGGGGTTCGTTATTGTGTGTAGATTGTTATTATATATTATTATTTCGTTTTCGTTGCTGGTATCGGCTGATAAATTATCGACGACTAAGTTTAGAGAGGAGAAAACTAAAGTAACCCGCCACTACTGTTCAAGATAATATTATCAGTCATACTCTTTATTTACTGAGATATTCTTTTATTTGATATTGTCCGATTGCGTCTTTTGTATCGCACTTTAATCTTTTTTACTTAGTTTTTATTTTGTTTCTCGTCTCGCTCCTGCACTGTTTATTGTTTTTGTGGATCTACCTTACGTACTACACTCGTTGCATATTACCTGATTGTGTACTTCATAGAGTTACAGTCTCCTCTCGGTCTACCCTCAATTGGGTGGACATTTACCAATTTCAGTGTATATCCAGTGGAGTTTTAAAAAACAGACTCTGACGATGCTTGAACATAATTGATCGTACCAAAACGATGATTTTAATGATGTTGTGTTCTTCTTAGTGAAAGATCGGTTTAACGCTGTTTCTTTCGACAATGTTTTGCGAGCTTTTTTATTCATTTATTTAGTTTTAACGTCCAAGCATCGCTGTCTGTTATCGAGGCTCGATGGAATGATAGTTTGCTGTACCACGTCATTGATCAGTACGAGAGCATGAATTACATGCGAAGAGAAAGTTGCGAGGAAAAAGTCTATACAAAGGTCTGTGTATACGGTTTTAGATTGGCGCCTCGGGCAGAGAGCGAGTGGTGTGAGGCTGCGAGTAATACTTCGGGCAAGACAGATTTATGGATCGTTACCAACAGTTTGCCGCCAGCGTGAAACATACTGTTTGGGTTTTTTATAAATTCTCTGGAACACTAGTGCTCATTAGTTTATGACCTAGCGCCGTAATACGAACAGCGAAAACGCATGAAAGGAAACCTGCAAGAAATCATTCTCTCTATTGACAAAATCTACTCTCATCCACCGTCAAGCGGGCGGAAACGCTGAGCACTCAAGCGTTGGTTTTTCGGATCCCAAAGCGAAAGCCAAGATTACCCCGGATAGAGAGAGAATAAAATACTGATAGCAGTATATTCTCATATCGGTTGATATTAAGTGAAGATTTTTGTTAAATGTAAACTATGTATGTTAGTTAATAAAGGATCAGTTGTGTAGTTTGTCAGCTACTATCTAAGGGTGCCAGCAAGCAAGATATAAATGTAGGGTCAGTTTGCCGCCTCAGTAGGCTTATTATCATGCTGCTGTCAAGAGGTCCAGCATGCTTCTTTTGTTTTGCGAATTAACACGACATTCATCTCCACCTGCGCTCCTTACATAGTCGCCTGCTCTTCTTTTGACGGTTACAATCCTGATTGTCAGCAGTATGGCAACGAGCAGAAGATGTCACAGCGACTCATGCTCTCGTTAGTCTGATGATACAGAACAGCTTTGTATTGCGTGTGTGTTCATAGTAAATCTTGTAAGCCAAGTCCGATGCGTATGTGTGTTAACGTTGGTAAGTGCGTTGTGAATGTTCCTGTACGGTGGAAGAATACATATCAATGTGTGTGATCTGGTGTGAGCCAGCTTATTTTTCTTCTTGAGTGAATTCGGTTTGTCGCCTATAACCAGCTTACCCTAGATGTTGCGAAAAAAGATTATCAAAAGCAGATAACATTGAGTACCTAAATAGCGTGGATACAATAAGTTTAATTATTAGAAATAAGATTTACAAAGCGCGGTCACGAATGTTTACATCCATATGGCCATATCTCTGCAACGCGCTGATGGACCGCAAGTGGACTAAACCATCAACCAGATCCAGAGCAGCAGTAGTTCGCAGCGCTGCATACTCAGGCCAAGGTAAAGCGTCAATCATTAACACTCCATTAGTGATCATTGATCTCGAGACAGTCAGATTTAATAGTTATGCACTTTATGTAGGCTGGATATATCATCGTGGTAGGCATGGGGCAAGGCCT